>NC_140821.1:1217500-1387500 GCF_050613455.1 Vespa mandarinia | reverse complement strand
CGAACTGTCCTACTACTATGACTTCTACTATGATTAACATCGATGAACGATATATTCTCAACGATCGAATCTTCATTTATATATATATATATATATATATATATATATATATATATTTCACTCCCTCTCTCTTTTTTTGAAAGTTTCTTATTTCGTTATATAAGATTGACGAAGTTATTTTGAGAATAGTGTATCTTAGTTGGAGCGCCAAGTTGAAAAGAATTTAAATTAAATTTAATTTCGATGCCAATAAATAATCATCGAGAAAAGATGACGTAATATTTGTTGTTGTTTTTGGTTTAACATACCTATGGATTTCTTTTACCTTCTTACTTCCTTCCCCTTCCCCTTTCTTTCTTTCTCTCTCTTTTTCTCTCTCTCTTTCTCTCTCTCCCTCTTTAACTCTTTCTTTCGTCGTATTATTAAGTTAACACTCGATACGTCTTTGTCACACGAAGAGCACTGGAGTGAGACCACGTGCTTCTCTTACCTATCACTGACACTAACACATTTACCTCTTACTAAATTAACCTCCTTTAATCTATCCTTCCGCGTTACTTCTCGATATGCTTACTTCTCGTCTCTTCAAAATATGAGAAGAAAATTCCGTAGACCGGTTTAACATTCGAAAGAGTTTTTCTCAATTTTCCATAATTTTCCTTTATATTTTTCGGCTTGAGCTGTTAGAAATTTCTTATATTTCTCTGTTGAGCCGATTAATTCTTCATTAAAACGACAATAGTGAGATTATTCGTTTTGACGAAACTCGTTGCGGAGAAACGTTCCGTAACGTGTTACGCGTTAGACGCTACTAATTCTATTGGAAAATACGAACCGACGTACATAGGATACGGACTAGACGCGGCCATCTTGCCGCTCGAGAGTCTTAAACTAACGGGATCGATGAGGTTGCGTTATCCCGACATCTACTGGAAATATCATGAAACTCGTAACGCGGGTACAACATACGTCTTAAAGTTAATGCATTTTCTTTCTTTTCTTATTCTTTTCTTTTCTTTTCTTTTTTTTTTTTTTTTTTTTAATCTATATATATATTTGACGGAACAATATATATAATTAACGAATACAACGAAAAATATCTATGTGCCGAAATGTTTCATTATTTTTATTATCGTTATTTTGAAAATCATTATCATGTATGTTTTCAAAAGATAAAACGATATAAAGCAAATACTTATTTGCATTTTCATACCTGGTCATATATATTTATTGTTATGCCTTATGATAATATTCTCTAATATTAAACTAAATTCAAATTATTTTTATTTTTTTTTATCTATAGAAGATATCTTTTAAATTGCAGGATAAAGAATTAAATGCCCGCAAAAGACCAAACAACGGATATGAATTATATATATTAGAATTGTTAAATTCTATTTTATTCATCTTCTATAAATAAATTGGGTTAATTTATAAAATAGAAAATAGTGTAGAAAAAAAAAAAAGGAAAAAAAAACGTTCCTGTTTATGCAATAATACGACGTACTAGGAACCAAACTCGTTAAAGCATGCAGCTTGCAAACCAAAACAGTTCCCAACTATTCTTGATATGGATATAGATAGTTGAACTACTGTGGACCAATTGCAAGGCTCGTTTCAATGGATGAAGATGTGGCGTGATCCTTGGTGACGTCACTTCGCCGCCTGCGATCGATAATTCCTCGTTTCTTTCGCCGAGAGAGGAATCCTTGTCACCGAAATAATATCGATACTGACTCGATGTAGCACCCACTTCACGGTATACTTATATATATATATATTTGCAAATTTATTATATATTTTTTCTTTTTTTTTTTTTTTAAATAAAAAAAAAATTTGTAATAATATAATTGTAAAGTAACTATATTCAAAATCGTACGATGTTAACGAGTGCACTTTCGTTGTTAACTATGAGTCAGAGACTGAAACGCTTAAGTTTATTTTAGTATTCCGTTAAAGTAGTTCGTATCAAACATTCATTTTATCATCTAAGCTTCTTATGCGATTTTACCGACGGGCGTACTCGTTTAATATACTTCCATCAAATTCTACATTATTACAAAATGCGATCTATGTGTATTAACGTAAAACTTCCTATAATAACGAAATGCTCTCTCCTCATTCATCTAAAAAATAAGAAAATAATAAAAAAAAATAAAATAAAGAAGAAATTCCAACAAAAAAAACGAAAGATATCGGGGACGACGTATAACCGTGACTCTTGATGATTGAGGTTAGATTTTGCAGAAGATGCGGCACAAGTGTCTAAACTTTATTAAAACCAACAACAGTAACAATAGCAACAATAACAGCAGCAGCAACAGTAGTAACAACAACAACAACAACAACAACAACAACAACAACAACAACGACGACGACGACGATGACGAGAACAACAAAATCGTTCCTTTTTCAATCGGTTCGTAGAGAGAGTTGCGTATTGTTTTCTTTTTTCTTTTTATTTACACATTCAAAAAAAAAAAAAAAAAAAAAAAGGAACACACTTGTCGCCGCCATACGTGTGAATCCACGACACCATAGTAATCGAATTTACACATTTGCATGGTAACCTTTATCACATGCCGAACGAAT
The DNA here is from genome assembly GCF_050613455.1 of Vespa mandarinia. Classification (NCBI taxonomy): domain Eukaryota; kingdom Metazoa; phylum Arthropoda; class Insecta; order Hymenoptera; family Vespidae; genus Vespa; species Vespa mandarinia. The sequence goes on along the minus strand of NC_140821.1, from coordinate 1,384,908 downwards.
AATATCCTGGAAACCTACGACATTAGTAAGACGAAAATACAAATGGATGATGGCACACCCAGGATAAAAACAAACACATCACCCACCATAAATATCATCATACCATATACATACATATTCATATGCATTTGAGATCTTTCTCACGACGCTGCTACAATTGCTAAAAGCAGTGCAAGGAGGCAAGCGAGTAAAACCATGGAATATTCTGTTATAGTTATAGTAATGATGTTAGTTACATAAGGAACACGTATTTCGATCGGTCGTGCGAGATGATAATTCTCGTCATAATTTTTCAAATCAACATCCCATACATTCTTCTCACCTTCGCGAACCGCAATACGCCTGTCGTCATCTTGCGTTTCTATTGGCTCCAACATCTCGCATTTTTGTTCTTCATTTTTTTCTGTTCCTTCTTTCTGTCCTACGTCAGACTTAGAAATAACATCTTTCTTCTCTACGATAAATAATTTAAGTCTCTCCTCGTCTTTTTCATTAACCTTATCTTCGACTTCGACGGTCAAACAATTTTCACTCAGTTTTGTTAATTGAACTCCGAATTCTTCAATTTCTTGTACATTCCCATTCAAACTAGCTGCGGCTATTTGTAGATCTTCCACGGCTTTGTTAAGATCGATCTCTATGTCCGATTGACGTCGAACATTATTTTCTTTAAGGTTAGGAACATCAAGCTTCTCTACGGATACGTCGGATTCAATGCTTTTTTTAACAAGATCTTCGCTATTCGAGGACGTTGACATCTCATCCAATGTCTTTTCATCTACATCGACCAAAAATGATGACGAATGTGTGCTAGTTTCACGTGTATTGTCGCTGTCGGTTTTAAGACGGCTCGATGAATCATCTCCAACGTCAATGCCATCGCGTAAATGGTCAGCCACGCTGCTAAAGGCCTCCGCAATCATCTTCACGTTCTCGTTTGCCAAACGAAGATAATAATCGAGCTTATCATCTTCAGTTTCTATAGTATTTTCTTCGTCTAGATTTAAATCAATGGATTCCTTAATTTCATTGGTTTTCTTTATTTCAGATTTTTCATTGAAATGTTCTTGAACCGTACCATCAAGAAGTTCATTGCGTAATTCTGTAATTAAAGGTTCAATCTCAACTTTACTTTCACGAACAGAGCTTTTAGGTTCAATTAGTACATCCTGTTCGTTGGTTTTTATTTCTGAATCATCGGATTCTTTGATTATATTTACCAAGTCTTGGCACAAACGACTGTACGCAGTGAAATCTGAATCCGTATTATCTTTACCAATTAAAGAATCATCACGAGTGGGTTTCCAAGAATCTGGAGTAATGTCAACAGACGAAGTCCGTCTGGTAGCACTGAGAAAAGTGGACGTTGGCGTTTCTTCGCGATTATTAGAATTTTTATTCGACCATTGCATCGTCGTTGACGGCGAGACATAAACTCGAAGCATTTTCCTACAGAGACCGGAATCATGATGATTTCCATTTATGTCAAAAGTATTCTTTGTATACCTTTCTCCGCGCCATCTTACACTACCTTGATCGGATAATTCGCCATCACTGACAACACGCCTAAAATGATTTATCTTATCTACGAATTTACGATTATTATCTATATTCTCGATATCATCCTTGATCTCACGAAGGCTTGGCTGTCTGTGCAAATGTATACGTTCTTGATTTATTAGCCCATAAAGATTAGCGGAAAGAGACCTAACAGCTCTTTTTTTCTTAGCAGGAAATTCATTAACAGATTCATTAATACCTTCTGTTTGATTATCTACGTTAATCTTTGCTGATGTTGTCGTGGCATCCTTTCTAAGTGTCCTAAAAGCTAAATCATCGGTAATAACGTCAGGTTCGCATTGTGGTATATACGGTGAACGAGGTGGATTAGACTTATTTGGCACTGTGTGCAGATAGTCGCTCTCCGTAGCAGTGGTCACTGGTCCAAGTGGTATACCAAAAGGTGGTTGAGGTTCAATCACTTTAAGTGTATTATTGGCACGATGTATACTACGAAAGACAACGTCGTCTCTCGTTACATCCGGTTCGTCACGACGAGTTATACCAATAGGTGACTTAGTTTCAAACATATTGTCCCTACGTGAAAGCACAGGTGAAGCGATAAGATAACTAATGTTTGAAAACGATGATTGTCCAATAATATCAGACAAAGAAGTTGGTCGTTCAACAGGATGCATTCTTCTATAGGCCATATCATCTTTCAATCTATCAGGTGAATCCGGACGAGTAGGTTTTACTTGTTCATCTTCAGGTTGTCCATGTTTAAGACTAAATTCCTCCATGCTTCTTCTTTCAGCACGATCTAACAAATCCTCGTCTCCAAGTCGTAAACTATTATATATGGCTTCCAATTCAGAAATCGCTTCTTCAAGATTCTTCGACGATTGTTTCCTCTCTAAAGCTGCCTCATCCATTTTCGTTGTTTCGTTCTTTTTTTCTTCAGAATTCATTTCATTCCCATTGTTATTTCTAAAAACATACGAACGTTCGCTAGACGATTGAGTATTACGCGCTGAGATTCTTCCATATATACCATTTGTTTCACAGTTCATTGATAATTGGATCTGTTTTACTCCTTCATCGTGTTCATTAACATTCGAGTTAAGTTGATTATTACGATTGTTCTTTCTTCTACACTTTGAAGCTTCATCCATTTGAAGAAATCGACGCGAATTATGTTCAATCTCGTTCGAACGGTTACACATTGACGTGTATTTATTATTTGTATATTCTCGTGGACGAATATTGATCTTATTGGATTCTAAAAGAAACATATTTTCTGAATCACGTTGTGTAATATTTTTACTACGTGTAATTTCTTCATTCGAACTATAAGCTCGTGTACCAATCCAATCGAGTTTCTTATCCATATTTATATTTGTATATTCATCGAAAAGCTTTTTCTTTTGACTTCTACCATTAAAAGGAAAAGAATGGCACGCATAGGTAGGAACACGACGAGGATCACGAGGTGGAGGATCTGGTGGATTAGATGATCTTGTCATCGATCTTCGTTCAATCGCGTGATCTTTCACTGACGCCAACGTGAAATCATTATTCGAATCCTGTTCTATCCAACGACCAGGAGCATTTTTTTCATAAAAATTATTTTGATTCATATCTGTTAAATGTCTGTGAGTAGAATATTCAGTTTTATTACCGTACGACCAATTTTCAGAACAACCTGTATCTATATTGATATTTTGAGTGTTTAACATAATAGGCTTGTGTGTTGTAGCAATTTGATCATTAGATTGTATAGTTGATCGTCGTGAATGTATTATTTGACGTTGTATATCACTTAAATTTGCGATAACACGTTGTCCTTCGTCTAAACATTCCAAACTATCTTCTTTACAATTTATTTGATTAGGATCATCTATGTGCACTTCTTCTTTAAACAAACGTTTGATATAACGTTCCGTTCTAGCAGCTCGAGTACGTCTATTGTAAGAATTCGTTTTACATATGCTCTGCGAATGATCCTCTAATTGAGATTTAGCCAATGAATTATTTGAAATACGTGAATCCTCGTCAGAACTACTATTAGGACATAATCGATCTCTTTTAGCCTCTACGCGTGCCTTCATTTTATTTTTCCGTATTTTCCTACCCAAACCTTCTAACGAACCATCGCTACTACGCGAATGTACAGAATCTATATGAACGTTAAGAGATTCCATGGATTGTTCATTAGTATCAGTTATTAAATTATTAGATTCTGTTTGACAATTATTTTTCACCGGATGAAGTACAATACCATCTGATTGCTTATTGATTTTAGGAGGTTTCTTGGGTTCTCTTTTACAATAAACAATTTCTTCTTCGTTAGAAGAACTGTCATCATCTCGCATAGAAGATATACGCTTAAATATTCCTCCAATAGACCACTTTTTTTCTTTTTTTTTATAAGATGTTGAGGTTACAGCATTGCACACTGGCAGACGACGAGTCGGTGGTAAAAGGCCATCTATTCTAAGGATATCTTTTCCTCTTATTCTCCTTTTCTCCGTAAAGCAATTATTAGACTCCATTTTATATTATTACACCTATAACAAATCCGAGATCTAATCCCTTAATTTTAAGTAGACATATACATATACATATACATATACATATACATATACATATACATATACATATATATATATATATTATGTATAATATAAAATGAATCAATATTACTAACCTTTATACAGATATAAACTATAAACAATTTCTTTGAAGTAAAAGATCGAGCGTTCTACACAGTTGTCAGAGAATAGTAAATAACCTTTGAAGGCCATGTACAATCATTGGTAGTTAGCAACGAATCGACACGTAAACTGAAAGTATAAAGAAATAACTGTAATGGACACTGTATAAAGAAGTATCAACGACAATGACACCAACTCACCTTTTACTTTACGAAACATTTTTATTTTACTTTTTTTTTTTTTTTCTTTTCTTTTCTTTTCTTTTCTTTTCTTTTTTACATACACAACGTTTATAATTCTCGAATGATGAAAATTGACGAACGTTTTATTTTCATATTGCACTGTACATTTCGTAAATCAAAACTTTCCTAAATATAAATTTCGATGATGCAGATCTTAAAGAAGTTTTAACGACCTCGAAATTGTATTTCGTCATTCCTTTCGAAACGACGATTATTTCTTTAACACTTATTATTATTTGACACTAACAATAGTTATAATTATAAGTACGGAACAAAAGCTGCGTCCAACGAAGTTGTCTGATGCGACGACCATAAAAAGTACGCTAAAACCGACTCGATTCGCTAACTAAAAGAAAGGAGTGGGGGAGGATTCGTTATCAAGACCCCACCCATAGAAATTTTTTTTCCTAACTTTCGCGCAGAATCACGCGTGGGTGATCATACGTCACGGCTTTGCACGCGTCTTTCTAAGTAAGACGATATAAAAAGACGGAATTTCTTCTTTTCTTTTATCTTTTTTTTTTTTTTTTTTTTTTTTTTCTCGTAAAAATATTTCTCAGAGCTCATATTTACATGGACGTTTGGAATCGATGTTAGATATTTTGACGCTCTCTAACGACAGAGTGTCAGAAAGCTGAACTAAGATGTATTATTATTGTATTGTACCTGGTTAATTAATATTAGCATTATTTTTGAAATAGAATCCGAATAAAAGGATTTTTGATAATTTTTATGATTCTAAGAGTGACGAAACGAATTATGCGAATGAAAGATTAATTCGATATCGTGTAAAAGTAATTTTATGTATAAACTGTGGATTTTTTCTTCTTTTTTTTTTTTTGCAATAAAAATATGGCTGAAGCAAATATAATGGTTCTTAAAGGTGGTAAAGATCATAATTTGGAAGAAAAGCAAAGGATTATTGATAGAGCTCCTTTTCAAAATTTAAAGATCGATGATGCACAAATTTTAGATACTGTAGAGGGTAGAGAAATATGTGAACATTGTTATAGGTCGAGAAAATTTTTTTGTTATACATGCTTTATCCCTGTAATTGATCAAAAGTATTTTCCTCGCTTAAAGGTATCTTTGAGATATTGTTTATACGTTATATATGAAATATGTGATAAATAATATAGACTATAACATTTGATTATTTTTAAAGCTACCTGTAAAAATAGATATTATTAAACATCCTAGAGAAATAGAAGGGAAAAGTACTGCGGTTCATGCTGCCGTTTTAGCACCGGAAGATGTAAAAATATATATTTATCCTGATTTTCCTGAAATGGTAAAAAACGAAGAGGTATGAGAATATTAGCATTGTAATTCATTGTTGATCATTACATTTTTTACACATATAAATGACATTATCCCTCAGACTGTTCTCATTTTCCCTAGCAAAACTGCTGTAACTATCGATAATTTATTTATTAAAGAAGTCCAACAAGATGGCAAAACTTTTTTAGAAAGGATCAGAAATGAATATCCAATAAAAAGAGCAATATTTATCGATAGTACATGGCATCAAACAAAATCAATATATAAAGATCAAAGATTAAGAGGTCTGTATACATCTAATATGGTACTAAAATCTTTTAACTTAATTTTATGCTGAAACAAAATATTGATTTACAGATTTACGATGTATCATATTAAAATCAAGAATATCGCAATTCTGGCGACACCAGAAAAAAAGTCCAAGATGGTATTTGGCAACGATAGAAGCAATTCATCAATTTTTAATAGAATTGCATACATGTGCCTTTGATATAATAGAATGTACATATAGAGAAGAGGATAAAGAGAAAGAAGATAATTTAACTATTGGAGAATTAAATTACAATGTATCAAATTGTAATCAAAAGTATGATGGCAGATATGACAATCTATTATACTTTTTTAAATATATGTATGAAAAGATTCATACTATATATGATCATGACAAATTATGGGCATATAAGAGGCCTCTAATATAAAACATACATATATATATACATATTTATATGTATATATAATAAATTATTCTTTTATAACAATCTGAATATTTATATGATTCTTTACTTTTGAAAATAAATTGAAAATTTTAATTAATTGTTCAATATTTGCGATATAATTTATTAAACCATTAATAGGTATCTCCAAGCGTTCGTTTCATAAGAGAATGATTCATGCTTAGTAACTGTGTTAACTACCGATTTTTGTTATTTACGTTTATGGTCATTCACAATGATGATAAAATTAAAAATATCAAAAGATTTATTATTTTTCTCTTTGATTATAGCGACTCTTAGTGGCTATGTTGTAAACTAAATACTACCTTATCAAAGGTTAAATTACATAAAAGTTGGACTTAGAATAATTTTCTTTCAGTGTGCGTCGATTGTTTAATGTCAACAAGAAGAAGAAATTTGAAGGACTATGTGATTTACTACGTCAGTTTCCTTTCGTACTCCGAAGGGTAAACATCGAAATAAACTTTTTCCGTACCGCTACATTTAATAATCTTATAGATACAAACATTTTATAATTATTTAAATAATCCACAATGCACTCGGAGTAGGATGAGATAATAATTAAATAATATCACATTCTGTAAAGCATCGTCGCAGAACTCTTGAGACACCTTTGAAAAGTAAGATTTCAATCTGATAACAAATTTAAAAAATCATTGGCATAAATTATTTGAATTTTAGATTTTTAATAATCTTCTTGTTATAAATTCTTCTTTTTACAAAATAAACATAATAATATGTACATTTGTACGTACGATATGAAAATATATCTGTTTGTTCAATTCGCATATGCCCATTACAATACAACAAAATATCCAATTACAAAAATATGATATATTATATAAATGTATGCACTATGATATGACATGTATAAACTACTTGGGAAGTAATTATATTTCAAATAGCATTACAAGAATTTTCAAATTTAAGAAGTTATTGTGGTATTACAATCTTGTTTTGAAGTAAAAGATGTTGAACCTCTTGATTTGAAAATTATATCTGCTTTAATATTATCTTGGAAAGTGCATTCCTGCAATGAAATTTCGTTTACATTTTTTAATAATTCAATACTACCACTTTTACTCTCGGTGTCATTTAAATATTTCTGTGTTTCCATACGAATAGCATATTCTTTGAAATATCCAAGAGTACATTTCTTTGCTATTAAAGAAGCACCATCGTGTAACTGAAAAAAAAAAAAATATATATATATATATAATTCACATTAATTACAACAAATTTATTTTATTATGTGAGCCATCTATATCTATCTAAATAATTATTTTACCTGGACACCCTCTATACAATTTTTGAAGCTGCATTCGTTCATAACAACTTCACCTGTTCCATAAATAACAATAGCAGTTCCTAATCCATCAAAAATTATCTTTTCCATTATTAATTTTGCACCTGGTAAGATTACTATGCCTAATTTAACTATGCTTTGATTCAAGGCAAATATCGTGCAACCAATCATTTTTACAGATCCTTTTCTAACAATGATACCAGCCTGAAGTTCACCAAGGTTTATAGATATGTCTTCTAATAGAACCTATAAGAGAGTAGTAGAATTTGTTAGAATACGTTTATACTTATAAAATAATTTGTTTATTTGTTAGAATATATATTATATAATATCTCTAACTTCTTGTCCAGAAAAATCTAGTAAAGATGGTGGGCTTTCTATGTCATTTGCAGAAAGTATTATATGTTCCGCCCTGCCAATTCCTTTGATAGTGCCACCTTCCTCCAGAGCACCGGAGCCTCTAATTTGATGTAGTCCCTCTCCAAGAAAAACAATTTCACCAACGTCAGCAACAAGCAAAGCTTCTTGCAGGCATCTATACATTCTATAACAAAACGTATATTATAACATTATCTTCAGTTTGTATATACAGTAATTTTCTTTTACTTACTGTAGAAATAAACTTGGTGATATGATAGTTTCAATTTTATTTACAGCATTCTTTATTTCTGTTAAAGTACCACCGAGCCATACAAAATGAGCTTCCTTTTGCTTATCACTATTCCCATGCTTTCTTGTTTGTTCTTGTACCATAATAGAGTTATGATTTCGTGAGAGAATATCTCTAATTGCAGGATTTTCAAGTACCTCCATTTCTGTTTTAATTTGTTGCAATCGAAAATGAAGTTTCATCAACTGACAAGCTTTACCATCATCCATTAAACAATTCTCAACTTCCTCTTCATCGGACATTGATTCTTCTAATCTTGAAATTTTTTGCTGGATTTCTCTTCCTTCCCTTATCAATGTTCTGATCACGTCGCAAGTTTCTTTATTGACGCATCCCCGTTTCATATCAAAGAATAATCTAATTCTGGATTCTAGATGCAAAGTCACCCAATCTGAATTTTCATCATCATCAAGGTCCCATGGCATCCATAAATAATTATAAAAAAATCTCACTTGATCTATACAACTGGCAGTGCCAACCATGTCTAAAGTCCTATTCTCTTGTTTTTGAGTTGGATATAATTCTATCAAAGGTACATCATATTTTTCAGGCAAATGAATGTCATCTTGTACAGCTGTGATTTTGACTAATGCAAAGAGATCATTGAAATCAACTTGTTCTGCCTCGACGACGACAATAGTAGGATAATGAATTTTTAAATCTTGACAAGTCATACGAGGAATTTTCCACAATGCTTGCCATCCAACTGGTTCTATTACAAGTTCAACATAATTTAACCATTCTGATTTAATTTGTGATGCCGATACTATTTTGTTTTGGCTAGATAATATTTCACTGAATTCTACTAGCCTTTCTTGAAGACTTTTATCAAATGTATATATTTCCATAGTTTCTATCTTCTCTGAAAAGCAATTTACAGATATTCATATAAATATCTAATATATATCACCGTGTATATTGTACTCACATTATTTAAACACTTTCTCACAAGTAATCAGACGAAAATAATATTACTAAACACAGTGAAATGATAATTAGTATGAGAGGTGAAATAAAGCGAAGAAGAATTGCCGGTATGAGAAACGACTTTTTTATATAAAATTTTCCCGCCTTTTTTTGTAGAATATTATCGAAATAACCTTTCTACACTATGATTCTTCATTTTCATACGATTAATGTTTACATTGTTTGTAAATATTAATTATTTCATAAATTAATATTAAAGATTCTTACCTGTTAAATTAATATATCAGAAATGGATGAGCAATTTTCAAAAATTACATAGCAGCCATTTTGATTTGACAATCGTTCAGATGCGGTGTTGTTAATCGTTGCTATGAGAAAGTTTGTGACAGTATCAACACTGTTAACATTTAAAGGTTACGATTAAATACATTTACATTGGGTATATAAAAAAAATATTTAAGTGTTTTATTCGTTAAAAATATATAAACTATGGCTGACGAAATAATTGGTTCGTCTTTATTATCGTTACATCTCATAAGCGTACGCACATCGTATAATTAATATGAAAGAAGTAGTATTTCATCTCATAATTCGTTTTACGTAGTATCAATAAAAAAGATTCACTGGAGGATTTAATTATTTGATAATGTTTTTTATTTTGTTATTCAGCGGATAATTGTTTAGAAATAAATACAGGAAAGAATCTTGCCGAAATTCCAAAAGATGCAAATGATAGATTGTTCGATGAAATTATTGGCCACATAGAAGATCTTTTACTAGGTATATTTGATATTCGAAAAAAAAAGAAAAGTTTATTATTCCTTATTTATTTTGCTTTTATAGAAGATGGTTTTCATGCCATTCAGGAAGAATTTTTAGAAAAATATTGGACCATTTTTGAGCCAACTGAAGAGAATAAATTAATTTATACAGAAATATTTAATGAATATGTAAGTTTCAACTTTCATTTTTAACTTTATTATCCAAATTTTTTGTGTCTTGAAAATATAATGTTTTGTTTTTTTTTCTTATTTTTTTTTTTTTTTTCAGAATAAAACTGTGGAAACTTATATTGTTAATTATTTGCAAAAAATTATTCCACATTTTAATATGAATGTTTTTCTTCATTATTTGAGGTAAATATAGTGCTAATCTTGTGTAAAACATTTTTAAAAAGTTATAAATTCAATATATCATTTTTGTTCAGTGAAAAACAAGCAGAATTAGATGGCGAAGTTTTTGAAGTATTATCTGCAGTTACAGACTTTCTAGCATTTAAAGAAATGCTTCTTGACTATCGAGCTGTAAGTTACTTAAAGTTTTAGTATCTTTATTTTTAAATATATATATATATATATATATATATGTATATATACATACATGTAAATATTTATAGATGAAAGAAGGAAAAGTTCAAGATCTTAGTTCAGGAATATCCATAACGTCTGTAAAAAATCCTATCACTGATTTTGATTTAAGATAAGAATAACTTTTTACAAATATTTACTTTTGTGAACAATTAATTAGTATTTATGAAATAAAAGTATTTATCAAAAATCATATTTATTATAATGCAAAAGTTTCCAGATATAGCAAGATAATTCAAACGCGTTTTACTGATCTGATTTTTCTAAACTCCATTGAAATATTTTACAGATATAAAAATGAAAATAATGACGTAATTTTTTTTTCTTTTTTTATGATTCTTTGATATAAGATAGCAAAAATTATTGGAGTTCGTATTTTAAGGAATGGTATCTTGATAGATAGAATCTTCATTTAGTGCATAAGAATTTCCATTTGTACAAGTTTGCTATTTGTTTCGTTCGGCATACGATATGGTAATGTCCCTGCAAAACTCGTCAATGCCCTCGCTTGATGTCGAAGATCACGATATTGTTGTTCTCTCGCTATTTCATCACCTGGTTCCATAGATCGTAATTTTTGATATTGACGATATAGTATCGTCATAGTAGCTAAAAGAACATCAGTTAGAGTACCAGCTACTTCTGGTGATACTCGACGTAATGCTGTTACTCTTTCGTCGACATCTTTTACATGTAATGGCAACATTTCTGATTCGGCAATAGTCTGAAATTTAATTATTTATTAATAATAGAAAGAATTTTTTTTTTTATTGAAAATATCTATATTATACTCAACTTACTCTAAGAGCACTCTGGCATTGATCATTGTGATATTGATCAAAAAATACCATAAGATGTCGTAAAGTATAAAACGAAGCAACCAATTCGGCTGGTGCTTGTATAGCAATGCCTTGATACCTAACAAATTTTATATCCATTTAGTTTTTTTTTTATATATAAATAAATGAAATAATTATTTTATAAAATTTATTACCTTGAGTTTATGTCGTTAGCAGTAGTTTGCAATCGACTCCTTAATGATCCAGGTGTTCCTTTTTGACTTACCACTTGTGCCAAAAGTGTACACATTAAACTGAGAACTTTTTCATGAGTACCAGCAAGATCATACATCGTGACTGCATCCTCTAGAAGACCTTTTCTATATAATGTTTCTGCACATATATTTATTACGTCATCTGTATTTACTTGGAATTGGTCTAGAATTCCTGGTAATCTTCTATCTTTTTCTATTTTGCCGACAAGGATATCTCGATTTTCAGGTGAAGCATCTACAACCATTCCTGCAGCTGATGCAGCAAACATATTTCTATCGTAGGGATCTTTCATACATCTGAAATTTCAAGATCACGATTAGAAAAAAATTTCTCTAATTTTAAATAAATTTTCTACGCATAAAGATATACCTTAATAAAAAGAGATAGTGCAGACTTTCCTTTGGATCTGAAGATTCGAATCTCTTTACATATAGCAATATTAGCCTTGCAAAATTTAATCTTTTAGCAGGTGGTTTATCAGAAGGATCAACACTTATCAATGGAGCTAGAACACTTTGACTAACAGACAATAGATTATGTTCATGCATAGCAGCTGCCAGGTGCACAGCATGAGCCAAATGACGAGCACCTGCACCTCTAGCCAAAAATTCAATTGCTGCTTCAAATTGACCAGTCAGAAAAAGCATGGAAAAGTATAAAAATGGTTGTTCATGTGCATGGTAGTAAGATTCACCTAGAATATTTTAAGAAAATGATATAATTGTTTTATAAATATATTAATAAAAATTAGGTCAAGTAACATACCATATATTTCTGAGATTGTAGTTTGAAGATAATCCAAAGTTAATTTATTTTCAATGTCAGATTGATCTCTCACTTGGCACAATTTTAACCACAAATAATCATCTGCTGTTGCTATTACTTCAGAATGCAAGTCATCTGGCTCACATGGAACTAATGCGCTATGTGCTGCTCTCTTGTAAGGATCTGTTGCAGACCTTATATGCTTTTTATAATGTAATTTTAATACTGACTCTGCACGATTACCAGGATAACGTTGAGGATCATTACATGCTTCTTCCAAAGCAATTCTAAATTCTAAGAAATCTGCATTGCATTGTTTCAAACATTGCAAAGCAGCTTTAAAATCTCCACATCTCATACAGAAATAAACTAATGGCCATAATGGCTTATCACCCAACTTCACATCTTCTAAATCTCTTAAATTTTGTACTTTAATGCCAACGAAGCTTTTTACTAAAGGTACAGTCCCTGGAATACCACCTCTTTTAGCTTGAACCAAATTTTCATTTATGACAGAATTCATAAAATCTCTATATCGATTTTCAAGATAATTTCTTGCTAATGATACGATCTTCTGTTCAATAGCAGGACTGGTTCTTGATTTAATTTGATCTCCTCTTGGTGTTGGTGGAATATCTACCATAAACTTAACCATTTGCCATAAATCCGTAACTTTCTTATCATTAAACGATTCACTTGCTTTGCAAAATATATTAAACAAATTGGGCCTTGTTGTACCACGAAGTACATGTTCATTGTAGTTTTGTAATTCTTTGGCATAAGCAACTTCAACATTAGAGAGACCACTAACCATTGATCCAGCTAATTTGGTACGTTGTGGAGTTCCTCTTAAATCTACTAATTCTCCTGATGGAGCTGTCATAGCATTTATTATTTCAAAACGCATTTGTTTCCATTCACCCAATATATGTTCCATCTGTTGAATTGTGGTAAGTTCAAATGTCTGAAATATCATAAAATAAATTTTACAATATATGTTAAACATACATATTTATATATATATATATATTTTTTACTATAAGACATTTTGACATTTACATCTTTATGAACTTCTTCGATAATAGAAAGAATTGCATTTTCTTTCTCATTTCTTAGATAGCTTACAATATCAGTATCTGCAATAGGATCTAATGGTTCAAATGTGCGTCTTGCACTGAGTGAACTTAACTTTTGAGATATTTGTGGTAGATCAACTCCCCGAGAACCTAATAACAAGTGACTGAAAAATAAATAAAATATTTTTTATGTTATATATCATTACAATTGTCATTCATTAATATCATAATGACTTACGCTTGAACCTGATTGTCCTGAGTACCGGTTTGTGTGACACGTGACCATAACTCGTTAGAAGCTTCTAATATTTGACGTAAATTTCTTTCGACTTGTGGAAGTTCTTCGCTACCTTCAACAGCAGCAGACAATTGTTCTGCTGATCTTAATAATTCACTGAAACCAGTATCTCCTGTAGCTCGCGAAGAATCTATAGTAGACATGTCGCTATTTGGTGGATCTACCATTTTTAAAGCGCGCTAAGAATATCATACTTTTCAATCCAATATGGTTGACCATGCTGACCAATCTAATAACAAATTATAAATTGAGATAAACATGTGTAGTCCTATATACACACATAGATATATATATATATACACGCACATGCATACTTTTCATTTATATTATTATTTTATAATTAAATTATGAATTATTTAAAAATCTCATTTTAATATTTATTACGAAAAGGCTCGCTCTCAAATTGAATTTTTCGAATATTTAAAAATGTCATTAATACCCGCGATATCGTCGATCAATCAGATTTGAATATTTTTTTTTCAATTTCTTTAAGAAAAATTTTTTAAATAAAAATAAAAAAATATATATATTTTATATCTCCTATTTATATAACATACAGAAAATAAGTTCTTTTTTATAAAGAAGCGAATAAAATATTTATTTGTATGAACGTTCGTATTACCAATATGCCGGTCACGAGATTGAAACTACCTAGTCAAATTTACCATAAAGTTTATCATTATGCTTAAATTTGATTGATTTTGATTAGTCATTTGCAGACAAAAAAAAAAAAGAAAAAAGAAAAAGAAAGAGAAAAGAAAAAACAGATAACATTGTTTATTGTAATAATATCACAGAAAATCGTATGAAAATAGAGAAAATTTATAATTCTTTAATATATTTGCCGGTATTCTTGAAATTTAGAAATTGTCATGTGCAATTTACTGTTATTTCGTATTAAGAGTTTTTGAAGTTATCTTGAATGAATGATGTATTCTTTAACGATACATGTCTACGTATAAAAATGGAAAGCCGGAATTTTGACAACAATAAAAATCACAAAGTTTTGCGACATTATGTTGCAAAGAAAAATTCTACTGTTACTTGCATGTCAAGACATTGTGATGTAAATGTAAGTACTTTACGTCTGGGAATGCTGGTAAAATGCCTGGAAGATTTAATGGATGGAACGCTCCTAATTTCTGTCACCGATGTGTCAGGATCAAAAGTTTGGTTTAACACAGAATGGTGCTGTCAAAAAACTGATCTCATTCCTGTGTCACAAGAAATTTGGAGATTTCTTCTTGCGGTTTCAGTACCACAAGAGAGAGTTCGCCTGGCCAATAATAAATCACTTTGTGGAATATTGGAAAATTTATCTGTAAATGATAAAGTATGGTATCACTCTAACCATAAAGTTAATGACCACAAGGAATTAGCTATTATTAAATATATTGGTCCTGTACCTAAGCTTGGTCAAGGATTTTATTTTGGTCTTGACATACCGGTAAATTGATCACAACAGCAATCACAAATTTATATGTTATTTGCTCCTTTATTGCTTCCATATTAAAATATAGAAATTATATAAACTATTTTAGGACAGTCAAGAATTATCTAAAACATCTATGCTATGTTCAGAATATTTTGAGTCAGCTCACTCAAATAGAACATTTGCAACATTGAATAAAATTTCTCTTTATAAAGTGGATGTTCCAAATAGAAATACAGAACAAAGTATATAATTGCATAATTTTGTTTTTGCTGTCATAGAAGATTGAATGATTTATCTACATATATTTTTTTCATTACAGTTTTAATACCAAAACCTATTACACAAAATGTCTCTACTAATTTGTCTGACAAAAAGAAATTTACTTTGGATCCAAATTTGTTAGATGTATTGGAAACATTTTCCCCAGACAGCAGTAAGAATAATAATAATAATTGTAATAGTACATCTTTACCAGATGAATATCATTATGCCATGAGATCATTAATTCCACAAAATACAAATAACAAATCAGGTAGTTATAATAATGTCAGAAATGTTTAACTTATTCTTTATTTTTTATTTAAATAGAAAACAATTCTTACCTAGTTCGGTTTTCCTTATATACCAAAGAGAGTTAATAATAGTTAACTGAGGTGTTTAAAAATAGCTTCAGAGTTAGTCTATCCTGAATGTACCGGCAAGTGTCTAATGTGTTGTGAATGTAATCTAAGTTTATTCAAAGAATGGCTACATTTCAAAATATTCCAATTTTTGTTTTAAATTATAAATGGAGCAGTGATATAGAATCAAGTGTATACAGTGAATTAGAAGAAACTTATGATCATGTAGAAAGATTCAATCACAGTAAGCAAGAATAATTGCATAAAATATATTTGATGTATTATGCTGCTGTGTTATCTTCTAGGTAATATGTCAGAAGAAAATGGAAACAAAAATTGTAGACGAGATAAATCTTCAGATTTAATTGTGGGTTCAAATGTTAAAGTACTTCTAGGCTCAGATTTAAGACATGGAACCCTTCGTTGGATTGGAACACGACCTGATACTAGTAAATTAATGGCAGCTGTTGAATTGGTAAATATGAAGAGAATATTATAGAAAATGAACATGTATGTTATATTAAATATAAAATTTTATATTATAAATAAAAATAAAATTATTATATATTTAGGATGAAGGACATCCATCAGGTACAGATGGTACTTACAAGGAAATAAGATATTTTCAATGTCAACCTTATAGAGCTGTTTTCACGGATATTGAGCAATGTTTTCCATATGAATCTGGAGTAGTGAGTATTATATATTATAAAAATATTGCTACACTTTTAATCACCTTTTTATAAATGCTATTTTTATGGATAGGTAAGAGTTGATGATCGATATCCTTCTATGAATACTAATAATTTTGGAAATATGGAAAATGTAATTACAGGAATGGTGAGACCTATTTCAGTCAAAGGAAATTTAGAGAGTATTTGTGGAAAATTCAGAGGAATACAAGGTCATCATAATTCATGTTATTTGGATGCTACTCTTTTCAGTATGTTTGCTTTCACTAGTGTATTTGACAATCTTTTATTCAGGTAACATAATGGAAACATATATAATTATTTATTATTTTAAAGGAAATAACATAAATTAAAAATATTTTATTACTTTTATCAAATGTAGACCACCAAATGAAAAAGATTGTCATGAGTATGAAGAAGTTCAGAAAGTATTACGCGAAGAAATCGTTAATCCCCTTCGAAAAAATATATTTGTAAGTGCAGATCGTGTAATGAAATTAAGAACGTTACTTGAAAAATTGTCTTCTGTATCTGGTCTTACAAGTGAAGAAAAAGGTTCTTGTTCGAAAATTATTCTTATAAATTTTATCGTACTGGAATAATACTGAAATTACATTGGAATAATATTTATTATTATTATATAGATCCAGAAGAATTTTTAACATCATTGGTGGCACAAATCTTAAATGCTGAACCATTTCTCAAATTAAGTTCTGGTCAGGATGCATATCACTATCAACTTTTCGTTGAAAAGGACGATCATCTCAGTCTACCAACAGTACAACAACTATTAGAACAGAGCTTTTTCACAAGTAATATCAGATTGAAGGAAGTTCCTTCTTGCCTTATCATACAAATGCCACGATTTGGAAAATCATTTAAAATGTATCAAAAAATCCAACCAACTCTCTTGCTTGATGTGACAGATATAATTGAAGATTGTTAAGTATTGTTGTTAACAACAACCGTTATTTTTAATATATTAAATAAAATTAATTTATATAATAATAAATTTTCTTTTATACAGCTCCTAGACAGTGCACAGTATGTGGTAAATTAGCTGAATTTGAATGTAAAGAATGTTATGGAGAATGTGGAGAAGGTCTTGAAAGCATAGCCTTCTGTGTAGAATGCTTAAAAACAGTAATTTCAATATTCTCTAATATGATTTAATTTTAATATCATGGTATGTAAATTATTTTATTATCATTTAGGTACACCGTCATGAACATAGAACTAATCATGAACCAAAAAAACTTAGTGTACCAGTAGAATTTGCAATTTTACAAGAGCATTGTCCCGTACCTCGTTTATATTTAGAACTCTCAGCAGTCGTTTGTATTGAAACATCTCATTATGTTTCATTTGTAAAGTGTGGCTCTGGTTCAGAAGCACCATGGTGTTTTTTTGATTCTATGGCAGATAGAAAAGGTATAATTTATTTTTTTTGTCTACATATTTTATCCAAGATTTATGAATATCTATTGTTAGGTGAACAAGATGGATATAATATACCAGAGATGGTGCCATGTCCAGATTTTCCTTATTGGCTAAGTGAAGAAGGTGGCAATTATTTGATGAAATTAACAGACGATCGTAATTTACCGGAATATGCAAAACGACTTTTGTGTGATGCCTACATGTGTATGTACCAGTCACCGGATGTTATGATGTACAAATAATGTTGATATAACCTCATAATATTGGTAAATTATTTATAATTAATTTTTTAAATCGTAGACGTTTTTTTTTTTTTTTTTTTAATCAGTTATATGTGCACATGTAATATAATTATTTTCATATTTTTTTTATATTTTCGTCTTCAAAGTATATATTCTGCAGTCATTAGGACAGTCATTGTATTATAAAAAAATGTTAATATTTATGATGTCCTCCAATGGATTAAAGGAGTAATGAAAAAGAAAATTGATATAAATATATTTGAAGATTAATTGTAATATTTTTAAAGTCCGTAAAAATATTATTAGATGCAAATACGTTATTTTATATGAAGAAATAGTATTGCATATAAATAGTAAATTGTAATCATTGTATCGTAAAATATGATAGTGCACAAAATCTGAGGAAAATCTTAATTTTAATTTATTTTAATATTCAAAGTACTATTTATATCTTTTGATATACATATGTATATTACTATAGTAAATGTTTTTAACAAAAGAGTGTAGATTGTTCCAGCTATTATTTAAATAGAAATGCGACTACAAATGCGACTACAAATTTGTATTAAAGTCAACTGTCTTCTTATCTTAATAGAATTAATGTATTAGTTCTCGAGGTAAAATATAATTTATACATATATATATATACATATACATATATATATATATATATGTGTGTAATTATTATATTATATTTTTTAGTTAAGTTATGAAAATTTTTCTATTACACCATGGCGTTTTTAACAAATATGGTAATTTGTTTATTATGCTAATTACATACAAATAGATATATTTACAATAAATAAAGGCATTCATTGTATTGTATGCACTTATTTCAATTGTATTCTCGGAAATCGTACACAGTCTTCAATCCATTTAGCTACAATAAGCAGGCATTTTTCTTGTAAAGGTGGTGCCATTAATTGTAATGATAATGGCAATCCCTTTTTAGATAATTTTATTGGTATATTGACTGCTGGAATTCCTGCCATATTTGCTGGTTGCGTACAATAATCTTGAATTAAACACTGTCTCTGATTATCAAGTAATACAAATTCATCATAAATTGGAGCATCCGTTAGGGTAGTAGGTGTAAGTAATAAGTCAATATTACTGTCCCATACTTTGTTAAAATCTTGTGAAATTAATCTACGTAATTTCATTGCTTTTACATAATATTGTTCATAATTTTCTCGTAACAAAAAAAAATTTCCAGCAAATATACGACTCTTAACAACATCATTGAAACCTGTGGATCTTGTTTTTCTGTACAATTCAGTTAGCGAATTTTCTTCATCTGCACGATAACCATACCGAACACTATCATAACGTGCCATATTACTCGCTACAGTGCAACAATTTAATACCGAATAACACACTATAGAATAATCTGTATATGGAAGAGAAACTGGAATTACTTTAGCACCTGCTTCTTCTATTAGTGAAGCAACTTCATCCCAGCACTTCTGTATTTCTTTACTTATTCCATCAATTTTATATTCTTTTGGTATACCAACACATAAATTACTTATATCAATTTTCTCTGGTATTGAAAAGGGCTCATAATCTTTTTTTATAGTAGTAGAATCTGTATCATCCGGTCCTGCTATACTGTTTAGAACTAAAACAGCATCTTCCACATATCTGGTAAGAATACCAGGTACATCCATTGAATTTACCAAAGGTATAAGACCGTTTCTTGAAACTAATCCATAAGTTGGTTTTAATCCAATCAGACCGCAGTAAGAAGCAGGATTACGAGTAGATCCTCCAGTATCAGATCCTATTGCTGCATAACAACTGTGAGTAGCTACTGCTACTGCAGAACCGCCGCTACTACCACCTACAAAAATATATGTTGTTCAATCTTTTCAATTAATAGAAAAAAAATGTTAAAGTATAAATACCTGCTATATGCCACTTATCTTTGTCGGCTAAGAGTTGTGTGTTTATCTCTGTACCATCTTCATATAAATAATGCTTAGATAATATTTCAGAACCCCATAGATTTATTGTTGGCCCATAATATGAATCAATAGTCCCTGAGCCCATAGCAAATTGGTCTAGATTAGTTTTACCAATCAGAACTGCACCAGCATTTCTAAGGCATTGATAGACGGTAGCATTATATCCAGGAATAAAATTTTCTAACATAAAAGACGCACAAGTCGTTGGCACTGCTTCCGTACAAAAATTATCTTTGATTGCAATAGGAACACCATCGAGATCACCCAAAATATGATTTTCTTTTTGTCTAATATCTGCATCCTTCGATTGTTCTTTTGCTACATTTTCAGTTACCGTGATATAAGGGTTCAGTGGTTTAATAAGCTTTGTAAGATCGATAGAAGCTTTGCAAACCTCAGATGGTCGTATATTGCCAGCATTTAATTTTTGTCTTATACCTTTTATTGATAAAGATAATAAATTTTTCATTTTTTAAGGTTAAGTTCAGCATTCATATAGCGCGTGCCGTGTGTCACTTTATAATAAAGAACTCAGAAATAAAAACAAAAATTAAAATAATTGGTAAGCCTTATAATTATTTTTATATACAACACATTCATTCTCTAATTACTTATTATATTACTCATTATACTTTTTCAATTACTTGTAAAATATAATACGTGAAAATAACTTGTAACATTTTTATAAGAATCTAACCTTATATTATTTTATTTCTTTACATTTCATTCGTTTTAGATTTTATAAGATTGATTTTAGACAATATAAACAATACAAACGTTGTATATAATAAATAAAAAATTATATTTATGCGCTTTCATTGTAAATAAATCAAAAGATATTATATTCATAAAACATATGAATTAATTACTATGATTTTAATGTTAACCCTGTTGCACAATACGCATTATTGTAGTATTTGTTTTTGTTCCAAAAAGAAGATAATAATACTGATCGTAATGAAATGGAATTACTGTTTGTAAACCATCTATTTTATGTACAATCTTTCTTTGGAATTTCTGAAAATAATCATCAAAAATACTTGCATGCATGTGTGTGTATATATATATATATAAACAATAAAACATATATGTAATATTTGTTGCTTACCCCAACAAACATATATTCATAAACATAAAATTGCCCATCTTCTGTAGTTATTATAACATAACTATCACTATTTCCAATCTCTAAAAACATAGAACAAATTGATAATTAAAATTATAACTAATTAAATTAGAAACAATGATTTAAATATTACCGCCAATATAGAAACTCTGAATCTCATTGATAGACGAATCATAGAAGAAACTTTGATAATGATAAAAATTATCAAATTTATAATCGTAATAATAAATATTTAAAGCATTCATATCGAGATCATTAATCATAATGAAATAATCATCATCGTTCAATAAACTCTTTACACAATTACTTTTTCCTGGAAATCTTCTTAACAAAACGAACTAAAAAAATAAAAAATTAAAATAATTATAAAATAAATCATTGTAAGTAATGTAATTTTAATACGTTCGTACCATAGAAGTAATAGAATCTAATTTATAAATTAATGAACCCATCTTCGTATTTCCATCGCAAGCTATAACAATATATACGTTATTATTTATTTGTAAAACTTCAAGAGCCGATGCACCGTTCGTACGAATCTCTTGATGCAAAGTTAGACTCTCATTTTTTAAATTTAATTTGTAAATAAATGAATTAGTATCGTGTGTCTTCATTGTAGGATCGTAATATATAGCCAAAGTTATATATACTTGATCTAAAAAATAATTGATTAATTTATTATATATATTAATATATTTTCTAAATAAATATTTACCATCGTGAGTGAAAGTTTTCGAATCTTTAAGGAAACCCTTGATTTCTATGTCTGAATATCTTTGCTTGATAAGATTGGCTGTTCCAAATTTTTCATTGGACATCCATGAAATCATAGTAAATTCTAAATCCGTTTCATTTCGAGTGCATTGAGCATTGTAGGAAACACTACTCGTTGTAATATCTATACCAAAAAGATTATTTGGTTCATGAAAATGTTTTACAATAGAAATATTGTTCCATTGCCAAACACGACAATCATTTTTCGTTAATTCAGCAACGTATTGCAATTGACATGAACAATTCTCTGGTAATCCACAAAAACTACCATTTTGTTCGCCATACATATTCAATTTTAGAATTGAGCCAAACATAATTACGTCGATCTTTTTAACGCTTGGTACTTCGATCTTTAAACGATCTTCTTTTTCCAAATATGCAAAAACACTTGGTAAAGATTTTATAACAGAAGTTTCTTGTAAAATAGCATTTTCTATAAACATTTTACTTTTTTTCAAAGCAGATATATTATGATTTTGTAAATGATCTAAATCATCAAGTAAATCATTTATCTTTACACCATTTACTGTACCAGAAACGATTATGTTCTTTTGTATATCCAAATGTGATTGAAAGATCTAGGAAAAAAATACAATTTAATAAAAGTATCAAGAATTATATTAAATCTCAATTGAACTTACAAGATTTCCGGTGATTATCACATTTTCGTCGTTCAAAACACTGTTAGAAAATTCATCGTTTACATTAATACCATTTATCAATGGAACCTCGACATTAGCGTTCACTTTTACATCGTTTACATAAGTTTTTTTACCAGAAATAATTTGGGTTGTTTGTAATGAATTTATAACTAGATCAGATGTATCAATATTATTGATTTTCTTTACCATAGCATTTCCTAAACATTATTGATAAGAATAAGATGATACATTTTAATGTATTAATTGCAATAATATGATAATTTGATATATATGTGTACCTGTTACTTCAACTCGACCTTGAAATTGTATATCAGAAGATATAACATGATCTTTGCTAAGTGTTACACGATTTTTTACGAATTCATTAAAATCAACGTCATCAATTGTCTTCACAAAAACATCTCCCATAACAACGAGATTTTTGATATATGTATTATTTGGTAATGTTTGATCAAAAAAGACCAAATCAGTAATCGATGTATCGTGAAGAGTATCGTTTAAAACGAGATTATTGATTTTGACTTCGTTTAAAAAATAAATCGGTCCTAATATAATATCTTCTTCATATTTATTAACAACCGAGGCATTTAATTCAATAATATTTATTCCATTAATCATTACTATATCGATCACGTCTTGTGTCTTCAAAGTATTTATCGTTAAATTATTTTGGAAAATTTTTTGTCCGCTCAAAACAATTTCCTTCGAATTTTTAAATACAGTATCTTCTACGATATTTTTAATATCGTCTATACCTTCAATGTCTCCTGTGAAGAACGAAGTACGCAAATTTTTTGTGAAAGTTACATTACCCACAATTTCTTGCGGTATATCTTTCCTAAGTGCTTTCTCGAATAAATGTGATAAAGATTCAGTGGAACGATTAGAATTTTCCCATGAAATATGTCCATTCACGCTCAAATTATATATATTTGTAGAATTTAAATAAATGGGGCTTTGGTATAACTGAAAATATCGAAGAAGATACTTAGAAACTACTTTTTGTTTTTAGAGATAATTTATATTATTTTATTACCTGTTGAATGTCATAACCATTCAAGCTTCCTACGCTAATATCATTATCGACGAAGAGATCATTAAATGTTACATTTCCTTCAAAAATAAGAGGTTCATCTATCCACATCAATTTTGAAGAATTAATTCCATTAACATAATTAGCATCTACATTATCTGCACGAATCGTGTAAAACGTAAATCCTTTAGGTATTTTTTGCGAACTTGTCTTTGAAAAAATATCCGAAGGAAGTGTATCGACTCTGAAACCCTCTAAAAAGTCCATCGTTATGTTCTGCACAATTAATTGTTCCATCATTCCTGTAGACAATGATATATTTTGCGATGCTACTTTTTTCAAATACATTTCAGTCGAATAATTAGCAATTCTAATCACTTCCAATTCCTCATTCAATACTAGATCATTATCAATAATGATTTCTTCTATGATATCAGCGATCGTTGCATTTTCCAATTCGATCAAATACGAGATATTGTTTCCATTAAAATTTTCAATGATAATTTCTTCAGCACGAAATTTCGGTGTTCTGATCGATTCTGTTTCGTTTACTTCTATCGGTATTTTTAAATAAGGAGAAACTACTCGATCATTGAGAAAATCAAGATTGAATTCACGTACAATTGCACGTTCCACTGAAATTGCAGGTAGATTAATGTCCTCCAATAATTTCAGATTTCCAGAATTGTTCAAAATTACGTCAACGGGTATATCGTTATAATTATTGGTCATCAAATGATGTAATTTTAATTTTTCGACACGTAAATCACCACGTATTATAATATGATCTTGATGAACGTCAAAGCTATTTAATTTTTTCTCGTTCACGTGATAGACATCGTTGATATGTAGATTTTTAAAATGAAGATTTGTGAAAATAGATGGTATCTTTTCGACTGTGGTATATAAAAATTCTTCCTCGGTAAAACCATTTAAATATTTAGTTTCCAATCGATCGATAGTTACACCGAAATCGAATGAAATGTCGTTTCGAATTGTTTGATTAGTCGATTTTGTCCACATGTTATCGAATATCTCTCTTGGTTTGACTTCTAAATTATCCATAATTAATTTTCCATTTTCTTCAAAATCAAATCTCTTTACTACGATATCACCAGATATTATCACGTTATCATAGATTTGAGATGGTTGAATAATTGACATCTTTGCATCTGAATCCATAATGAACATTTCTGTCACTTCCATCTTATCTAATATCACTTCACCTATAAACATAATTTTTCTAATAAAAATCTAACTAATATTTTTTTATATATATGTACTCATTGAAATAAAAATCATAACAGGATACCATTGATAACATTTTCACGTGATTTCATAGCAAATTCAGATATGGGAATATCATTAATATATTCTACGTGAAGCGAATCAACTTCGAGGGTTTTTATAAATAATTCCTGAAAATTTTGATCGAACGCATTTGTCATCAGCAACGTAGATGGTACTCCATTGTACATTTTTGTTGTCAGATTTTTCACCTCTAAACGTTCGTATGTGATGTTGCCTAAAAAAAAGATTTATTACCATTCCAGAAATTAATTGAAAAAAAAAAAAAATTAAGAAAAAAAACAGAAAACCAATAAATTATACCTGTAATCGTTTGATTGCCACCTATAACGAATAGTTGATCCATCAATTGCTCTATATCAATATCATTGATCTTCTTTACTTTCAAATTAGGTATAGAAATATTCGAATAAACGAATATCTTATTATCATACAATTTTCTAGTGCTATCATTCTTACTTACTAATATCTTTTCGTCTTTATTTTCTACCGTTGCCCAATCTGCGATTTTGTAATGCAATTGTCATTAAAAGTAGCTCTTTACGAACTAATATTTTTCAGGATAGATATAAAAACGTATACCCACACTGATGTGGAATTCCGCAAAGAGAATTCACTTTGAGATCATGAACAGTGATATTTTCAACATATAGAGGCGATTCAAATTGTTGATCATCTTTTAAAGATATGAAATTGTTAGATCGATAACTAACGTTATTTAATTTATCGATGGATATCGTATCGATTACCATTTCTTTGAAAAATGCATCACCAGTTATATTGATCGCACCGTATAAATTATTCTTAGTGTTTGACCGTAAAATATTTAATGATCTTTTTGACAAACTTTCGATCTTTGATTCAAGATCATCTAAATTCTTTCGAAATTCAGATGGCGTTAATACTTCCTCTTCGACAAATAAATTGATCTTTTCTATTACACCCGATTTCAAAATGACACTTGGATATTCGAGCGTATCCAAAAGATTGGAATTATTCTTTGGCGAATATTTAGAGTGCAGGATGAAAGATTCAAATTTCTTAATGATCGACAATCTATTTTGCAATAGTCCAACGATTTCTGATAAATATTCAGAGGTTGTATCTGTGACTCTTTGTCTATTCCCTATAACATAATTTGATAGTTAATTAATTGAATTACTTGTGAAAGTCAACTTGCAATTCAATCTGATTTACCATGATAGGTTTCATTTTTAATATTTAAATCCCAAATCTCGATGAAATAAAAACCTTCGTAGCTTAATGTGGTTAATATTAAAGTTATAGTTTCATCACGAAGTAATGCTTGCATATCCACTATGTTCTTTTTATTATTTAATTTTCGAACATTTAGAGACACATAATTGGCCGTATTTAATAATTTAAATAATTCCACAACGTCCTAGAACATTGGAATTTATTAGAAAGCGATTAATGAATATTTTATTGTACAATAAAAATTTATTTGCACTTACATTATGAGCAACAATAAAATATGTGCCATCTTTTAAATATACTGTTTGTATTGAATAATATGTTTTAATCTCAGGAATATCGATCCATTTTAACAATTCCGTACCTAAAAATAAATCGAAGAAATTTTAATAAAAATCAGAAGAGACTGAATAAATTTTCTAATAAATTTGTAATACGAACCATCCCAGAAATATACACTGCTTACTTGCACTTTATTGATTATTAAAACGAAATGATAATTATTGCAAGAATAATGATGAACGGACATCGGTTTGTTCGTAGGCAAAAATTGTATTATATCGATAGTATTTTGTTTGAATTCGTAAACGGTAGAAGTGATCATTGAATTGAACTTAGAATTTTGAACAAATATTATAATGATCGATTGTTTATATTTAAACGTAGTGACCGATAGAGCATAAGTGGTCATTATGTTAGTGTAGATGTCCATATAAGTACCAGCCCAATAATAAATACTGTTTTTCATTATTGATAAAAATTAAATTGTATCGTTATAAAAAATATCGTTAAATATATTAAATATATTAATATATATATATATAAATAACATAATAATGATGAATCAAAAGTTTCTAAATGATTTTGAAAATCAATCAGATGTCTATTCTTTTTCGAAGTTTTTTTTAGCCCTACAGACTTGTATTAATTAAAAAAAAAAAAACAAAAAAAAAAACAAAAAAAAACAACAACAAAAAAATTAGCTCAGAAAGTTTCGAGAAATTGATTTATAAATTAATATAAAAACTTTTGGCCCATCCTGTAAAATACTTACACGCTTATATCATCGACTAATATTAAATAAAGCTGATTAGCTTTGGTGAAGAAATGAGCATCCATTAATTTTAAACATCTAATATGTTGTCTATAAATTAAATTTCTAATGTTATTTCCTGTGTATAGAGTGCACCAACCGATGTCGTAACAAAGAAAAAGATAAAGAGTCGCTTTCCATTTAATTGTCTAGAAGATAAACGATTAATTATGATCTTGGAAAAGAATATTGAAATATTATGGCAGACGTAAGTAATGTGTATAAAACGTACTTTAACAAACTTGATAAAATAATCCTGGCCGATAGAACTTTTTTCTTTAAGATTGAAAGCCTTGCTCGAAGTAGAAACGTTCATAAAAATGTCCATACTTCCATTAATATAGGCGAAAAATATTTGATTAAATGTATT
Organism: Vespa mandarinia; assembly: GCF_050613455.1. Lineage (NCBI taxonomy): Eukaryota > Metazoa > Arthropoda > Insecta > Hymenoptera > Vespidae > Vespa > Vespa mandarinia. The sequence continues at coordinate 1,356,993 of NC_140821.1, read as the reverse complement.
TATTATTAATGGTGGATTCATATCCCATGCCATATCCCATGATTTTAACCAACTCACATTGTAATTGTTAACAAAAACTATAATCACATAAATCTATTGTATATATTTACGATTTTTGTTTTTTTCATTTTAAATTAAATATATATATATATATTAATTCACCTGTTTGGGACCCTTCGATATGATTTTTAGCTACATTAACTTTGACCTCTCTTAATTTTTCATTCAAATAATCATTCAAGTTTATGTTCGAACATATTCCTTGTTGAACGATCGATCCAAAGAGAATCGCGAAGAACTAAAAAAATATATTTTTGATGAAGCAAAATAATAATTTAAACATTTTATTTATTTCTGTTGGTTTTGAAAAAAATAACTTACAAAGTAATTCAATGTTCCCATAGTAATAAGGAAATATTGTAATAATCCTATCGATACATTTTATAATCTCTCGTAACGCGTTTATGACTGACTGAATTTCTATGATATTAGGAAAGATACAGAATTCTCAAATTTATTCCCTTATTTATGTCAATAGATATAGTATACGAGCAAATATGTTTGTGTGCAAAAAAAAAGCATAGAAGTTATTTCAATGATATTTGATAATGTATAGAAATCAAATTATAACCTATATATATAACGCGCGCGCGTTCTTACTTTTATTTGTTTGTTTTTTCTTTATCTATTTTTTATATTATTAGTAATAATTACTAATTATTATATTATATATATATATATATATGTATATATATATATATAGAAAAGAATCTCTGTAATGTAAGAGACGTTTATTTATTAAATATTCCATAACTTTTACATTATTCATAAATTTTCAAAGAATATGATTGTGTCGTATACCTGAAATTCTTAAAATTAGCTAAAAACTGTTGAAATTCTGGCGAGGAACTGATAATACATGTCCTTTCTTTTCTTTTCGACCAGAAATTTACAATTTTTAATTTATTAACATTAATTGTTCTACCGTTGTTATCATTGAAAACGTCATTTTGTTTATACAAATATGTTACCGACGAAGAAGAGTTCAATATGTATTTAGTCGATAAAGAAGTGAAAGTATTAAATATACTAACGATACATCTTTGAGAGAGTAAAGTTGATTGAAAATGAAGTGAACGGCTTAAATTAATATAATAAATTAATTGAGATATGTGTTCACATTGAAAAATATTAAATTCATTGTACGAATATGTAAACTTGTTTAGATCATATACATTGTTGTTATTATTGCAAATAACATTCTTGTGTTTTTCTAAATCTTTACTAATAATTTTTTGTTCATTTTGATTTTTTTCGAAAGAATAGGATAAAATATTTGATGATGATTTCATTGTTGAAAACCATTCTTGATTTGATTGCGTAGTACTCGACCATGTGTCATTACTTTCATAACATGTTGTTGATTCTCGATGTAAAGTAGTTGAGTTTGTATTAAATGATGATAGTGTGCAATAAAAAGGATATATTGGTACTTGAATGCCAATATTTGTCGTTGTTTTTTTATTGGAATTAAAATTAAGTTCTTTCTTGTTGTTTAGCCTGCAACACACATACATATACGCACACGCATACGTACACGTACACACATATATAAAAATAAACATGATCATTTATATAGTTTTACTTTTCGTGTATTAAATACATGACAAATAAATTTTACTAACGTGTTTATAAATTTCTCTGATTTTCTTCTTATATATTCTTCCAAACGTGTGGTAAATAAAATGAACCAAATAGATACGAAAATGACAACAAAAGTCGTTAATACTCTTGATTTTCTTATGGTACCCCATGATTTGTGACCTTGTTCGATAAAATGTGAAATACTAATTAAGGTACTGTCCTTTTTAATTGCAATTTCTTGTGTAGTTGCCCTTGTTGTTGTTGGATATACCTTGTCTTTGTCAAAATTACAAAATTAAAACTATTTGAAGCAGTTGTGCATTACAATGTATTCATTAAAATATAAATTGTATAGTGGATGGAGTAAAGAAAACCATATTTTTATTTTGTATGTCACCTTCAGAAAGTATCAATTCATTATTGTAATACAGATCATTTGCACAAAGTGCAATCCACAGTCCTATACCACAAAAAAGTAGTATACGCCATCGTACACGAATTAATATTTTTTTTAACATGTCCAATTATTTGTTTGGACATATTTCAAAGACATAAACACAATTAAAAGTTTCTATATAAAATTATATCACATTATATAATACTTGTCAAATTCGATAGATTATTTTCTTATAAAAAAAATACCAATTGTATGAATTTTGTTTTACGTATTAAAAAGTAATTTTGCACATTCAATTTAGTTTCGAAATATTATTAATTAAAAGAACTGTTTTCCCCTTCTGATAGATGATTTTATTTTTTAAAGGTTGAAAGGTAAAAAAAAAAATGACATTCTACATCTTATTAGAATAAACAAGAGATTTCCATATTTATATCCTGAACACTCAGGCGATTAAAAATTGAACCATCAAATCAAAATTTTAAATGCTTTTAAATTAATGAAGAAACTTGTAGAATGTGTAAGTCTCTTCTCGCAACACGTTTAACTGAACTTAATCAACAACTTGCAACAATTGTTAAATTACAAAAAATGGAAGATGAATATGACAAAAGTTCAGTCCTATATTCTAAGGTATATAAAATTTTGATACAACGTATAATAATATATCTAATATATCAATATTAATAATAATTTATCTAAGATTTGTGATTGTCCACATCATATATTACCCACTGGAGAAAATAAGAAAAAAATACCATGTAATATTAACACTTGCAAAACACGAAAAAGATGTACTTGCCTTGGTCAATGCAATAAAATAAGCAAATGTAAATTTTTTATTAATATAAATATTATAAATAAGTATTTACTTTTATTTATTAAATCATTTGCATAATAAAGAGTTAGTGTATAAGAAGGTTATATACTACTATTAATAATATTCAAAATTATTTTTACAATTATATCTTCTTCTTTCTCTTATAAATCATTAGCCTATAAAAATGATGAAAAAATTAAAGAAATCTCAAGTACACAATCATATGATGATAAAGTCGTAAAGAATAATGTACATAATACTGAAATTGGTAAATGAATTAAACGATATCTCATTAAGTAAATAAAATATTATAGACAATATTTATAATATTTAATTAAATGATTTTTATCAAAGGACAGATCTTTAATACAAGATTAGAAAATGTACAGGATTTAGAAAAAATAAAATCTACAAGAAAAGAAATTATACAAGAAAGAATTGACTATGATATATCTGTAACAAGAAATCATGATTATCAGAATACAAAACATGAAAATGAAATTATTCATAAAACAGATAAAACAGAAGATACTTCTATAAAGGTACCAGTGCAAGACAATGATAAAAGTAGAAAACCAGAAGAAATTATGATACTGCCTGATGACAATGATAAAGATGTTAATACAGAAGAAATTAAAATACTGCCGAATGATAATGTAAATGAAACAAATATAAGTTACAAAAGAATTAAAAAAATTGTCATTTATAGGGATAAAATTCTGAAATCTATAATTTTAGTTAAAGGATTATTTATAATCCAGGTTGATTTATCAGGATTTATCTAACGAAAAAAAACAGAAGAGAGATTTGGAGGAGAAGTTGCAAAATGCGAAGCAACATTTAACAAAGCTGAAAGAAAATGGAGAACAGCAAATATCTTACCTAAAAGATGCTTTACGAAAAGCTGAGGAGCAACTTGCACAAGCAAAAAAAGAAACTATTACAATTACTGCTGATAGAGACAGATTATTACAAACTGTATCAACACTAAAGGTAAGTATATCAAACTTGTAAGATGAAAAATTAAAGATTTATTTTCTTAGGAGGAAATAAATAATGTAATTGGCAAAAATGTGTCTTTACATCGCGAATGCCAGGATTTAAAATGTAAATTGCAAACAGCTTCTGAATGTGAAACGAAAACGTAATATACGAAATAATTATATTGTATGATTATCATTTTCTTATAAATATTACATTGGATATTATATTTTTACTTTTAAGTTGCACAGTTGTTCAAGATGAAGTTAATCTTATAAAATCTATAGTTAAACAAAAAGAAGAGGTTTTACAGGCAGAAATAATTGAATTAAAAGGATTGATTGCAGAACTTACAAATGTTACAAAAATACAAGAAAGAAGAATATGTGAATTAACTAACATTTGTAAAAAACAACAATGCGGTTTACGTGATAAAAGTAAAACGATTATTGAAAAGGTTAATAAATTATTTTACGTTCTAACAGATTTTAGATAAGTTTTACGTAAAATGCATTCTTTAGGAATCCAAAATATTCGAAATCCAATCACTACTAAAGTCATATAGTTGCAAATGCACAGGAATGCAAAATGATATTCAAAATTTAGAATCTACTTTAAATAAAGAATCAAATACATGTAATAGTTTAAAAGAGGAGTTAGAACGTTTTAAGGATGATTATAATTGTATGTTAAATATTAAAACAAAAATTATAGAAGAACAAGATGAAACGATCAAAAAACAAAAACGAGTAAGCAATTAACTGCAATACTTATTCCAATTAATATTTGTGATTAATATAAAAAAAATATTGCAATTAATCACAGTATAAATAATCAAATAATCAACGTTAAAATAAAACATAATTTTTATAGACGTATTATATGTAACTGCGTTACATTTAATACTTTAATATATGTAGTACTTTTGACTAAAGTAGTATTACGTCACCTAAGGCGCGTAATTTTGAACGAATCGTATTATTTTTAATTAGATACTTTTAACTAAAAATTATATTTCAAATAATTTTCTCACAGTTATTGCAAGATAGCGAAAGTATGGCTCAACAAGCTGCTTCTGAATTTGAGGAAATTAGGAACGAACTTGTTCATGAAAAAGAAACATGTGAATCTTTAAGAATTGCATTAATTACTGCAGAAGTTCAATTAAATCAAAAATATAATGTGGAATGCAAGAAATGTCAAAATTTAATTGCAGAAGTGAATTTATTAGATCAACAAAAACAAAAAGCATTAATTGCAGCAAAAGAAGCTTTAAGAAAATTATGCATTTCTGTAAGAGATTACCAAAGGGAATTGGTCTTTGAAAGACAGCAATGTAAATTTCTAACATTAAAACTGAAGGAAAAGCAAGATGAAGTTGAATACATTAAAAAAGAATTTGCTTACAAAAAAAAAACAATTGTGCGCAGAACAAGTGACTTTTTATCTTAATAGATGCAGCTGAAGATAGTAAAATTAACAGCAAATTTTATAATGTTTCACTATTCAATTTATTAAAAAGCAAATTAATATAATCAATGCTAAAAGTAACTAAAAATTTGTTATTATATCATTGCATATAACTATCTCTCTCCTTCATTAATTATAACTATATTCTATTGATAATACTTTTTACAAATATTTTAACACATTACTCTTCAAAATTTAAATTTGATATCAATTATTTATATATTAATTTAGATATTTTTACCCTCAATTCAAGGAATAAAAGATTAAAATTCTTTTTATACCATAAAATATTATAGTCAAAATGCAATCTCCAATTTTTGTCAAGAAAATATTTATAAAAGACAGACATGTCATCTGCTGTTAATGATGTTTTACCTTGTGCTTTCAATGTTTCTTGAAACTTATTGCGTTCCTGAATTAAAAAATATGTTAATAAAAATCTTATTGTTTTCTTAACATTTATGAGAAATATTCAGCAATTTTACTTGTACGAAACTCTTGTTATGTTTTGTCCAGAATGTTTGATTCCAAAGCTGGATATCCTGTCTAGCTTCTCTGTATTTTTTCTCCAATTTAGATTCATTATGTGATTTTTTAAAAATAATAGGTCTCAAATTCGAAACAGGATCTGGTTTTCCAATTTGATCAAAATTTACCTCATTTTGTGCCTTATTTATCGATGATTTCTAATGTAAAGCAAATAAATTGTGTGACAAAATAAATGTATTACACTTTATTATGTAAACAGCAAAGTACTTCAAATGCTTACTGAATAAAAAAGACGAATTGTTTTGACTGGATATTTTCTGAATAAGAAAGTACATCTATTACTCATTTTTTATATTATTTACACTTGAATACATGAGTTTTACAATTTCCGTAGAAATATACTAAAAAACATTAACACATGATAATTCATTATGTCTATAAAAATATTTTATTACGAATTCAAAATGGTGATTTCTTTGACAGTTCGTAATTTAAACTAATTAGCATGGAGTATTTATATATCGATTAAAAAACATTAAAAAAGAATTATACATAAATATTAATACTAATATCTAAGAAATAATAATATAATTAATGTCATATATGACGTAATTTTTCATACGTATACTTGCGTCGTAATTGCGTAGTACTTTCGACTAACGTAGTCATAGTATAGACTAGATATTTAACGCGCGAAATTTTGAATGCATTCATTTATTTGTTGTTCATGTTAATTTGTGAAGATCATTAATCAATTTATCTTAATGTCAAAAACTAAAAGGTAATATTAAATTAGAATTATATGTACAAAAGTAAAATTAACATAAATGGTCAACTATAGTTAAATCTTGATCTCATTTTGCATTATTTATATGTATTTATTTATTTTATTAATATCATATCGTAGATATTCAGCAAATTATAAAAAAAATACTATGTCAAAGTTCTGTAAAGCAAAAAATATTTTGGACAGAAGAAAAGAATGTTGGATAAAGCTGTTTAATAAGTATTCACAGCCAGTATAAAAAATTTTAATTTTTATATAAAATTTTCATGCTATTGTAATTTATTTATTAAGAGCATAAATTATTAATCTTTATGTTAAAGGTATTAAACAAAAAAGAAATAAACATTAAAACATTAATGCCAGAAAAAGCTAATACTGATATTTTAGAACTTAATAAAGCAAGTAAAATTACATCTAAACCTGATGTACTTAAAAACCATTCATTGAGTCCTAGAAATTTAATTTGTGATTCATTAAAATATAAAAGAAATTATTTAACAACAGACTCATTTTTAACAAAGAGAAATTCATCAAATCTTTTACCTACATCAAGAGATGAAACATATACTGACAGATATAATGGTAAACATATAAGTGATGGTATAATGTATAAAAAATATTTGTGTCATATATTTCATTAACTTAATTTTTATCTCTTATAAGATTATACATCAGTAAACACACAATTTAAGAATATAGAAAAAGTAAAAGACATCAAAGAGTATCGAGATGACATAAATACAATATATCCCACAAGGTTATAGATTATGCATTGTATATATTTCGTATCATGAAAAATATAAGTTAAAAAAGCTTCTTAATTTGATTTTAGAGTAATATGGAGTATTAGCAGTACCAGTCTATCAATAATAAATCTTGTATCAAATAAGATTATAAATATTAGAAAAATATATGAACATTCTATATCTGACAGTAGCACAAAATCAGAGGATACTAATTGCTCAGCAAAAAATATTGAACTACAAGGAAGTAAAAAGTTTTTTATACAAACACAATTATTTGATTCTGATTCTGATTAAAAAATATTGAAGATTAATAAATTAAATAATGCATTATATATATATATATATATTTATTTATTTATTTATAGATAATAAATAAATAGTGTTATGGTTAAAATATTAAGATCATAGTTAAAAATCAAGATGAGATTGTAGCTTTAGTAATAAAAATTCGAGAACAATATTAATAGATTATTTATATTAATTTCTTATTATTTATTATCGTTATTTTATTAAATGTATTTTAATTTGTTCGCTTGTCGTTTGTCCAGAACCTGGTAATTTATTATATATTCTTGTACCTTAGGAAAGAATAGGAACTATTCGTTCATAGGTTGGTAATACTATGTTTACGGCTTACGAATAAAATAGTGATTTGTTTGCGGCATTTTTCTACAAGCTAAGAAAAGTAGTAAATGGCTGTGTAGAAATTAAATTAGTTGGACTGATCGTTGGAAATATAATGGAATCGAGCAATGAGCAAGCATCAGGAATTGTCGAGGCAAATCTCAACAATGAACAAGAGCACAATGATGAGGGCATGGAAGAAACGGAGGATTATAGTTTCGATGGAGAAGAATATCGGCACTTCGTACCGCGAGGAAGAGGTAGCTTCAGGTGCGTCGTTCTTGTTTACTCCTGGATTAATTTTTTATTTTTTGTTCTGGGTAGAATTTTATTTATTTAATTAGGATTAGGTTACAATTTTCTTTAGCAAAATCGTCGACCGATTTTTTTTTGTATGATTGACAAAGAAGAACAACAAACATTGTGTCGCGTGTTAAAGACGATCACATCAAGAACATCGTTTTTCAATGGTATTACGATGAAGTAACAAAATGCAATTTCATGCACTAAATGTAATTTTACAAGATCAACATTAATCGTCCAAGGTGAAAGGTTTTGTACCTTCCATTTATTTCAGTGCCAAAATTCGACGTTAACAATTATGAGTTGGAGATGTAGAGTTTTTATGCAGATTGAAGTATCCAAATTTCGTACGTGGACATTCCAAGTCATGGCTTAGATTAGTTATTAAAGATAGCTCAAGTGTATAAAAATAATTTAAGGGGTCGTGGCAGAGGTGGTTTTGATTTCCCGATGAGAGGCGGTCCTCCAAGGTTTCGAGGCAGAGGCTTTGGTCCAAGGGGTCCGATGTTCCGTGGGGCTAACAATGGATATCCGTTTGAGGGTCCACCACGACCAAACTGTCCACCTGGTCCAGCTGGTCCACGTTTTAGAGGGCCTCCACCATTTGATCCAAGCTGGGGACCTATGGGACCACCTAACATAATGGGACCACCAAATCTTATGGGACCACCAGGAATGGTAAAGAATATTTTTTTTTTTTATATATATATGTATGTGTATATATACAATGTATGTAGGAACAATGTTTATATCATGATGAGTCTTCTCAGATATCTGTGTTTTCTTTACTGATATATTCAGTAAAATATGTTTAAAAAATTATATAATAAATTATTATAAAACTCAATGCATTCTGGTAAAAGCAAAGCAGATGGGAAACATTGTATGAGAGTAAACAACTGGAAGAATATCGGTATTTGTTAAAGTTTATGTCATTTGTACTTCCCTTATTTCCCTTACAAAAATCAATCTATAATATTGAAATGGCTTTACAAAAGAACATTCCTTATGATAGTTCTTTTCTTTTTTGCCTGGTATCCCTTTGTCTATTACATGTGTTAATAGCCACCACCGCATATGATGAATGGTCCCATTGGGACAGGACCGGGACCGTATGGGCCACCTCCTGGAATGGGACCACCCAATATGAATAGCGTAAGCTAGTCATAAGTGTAATAGCAGAAGTATAATGTGTAGTATAACAAAAGCAATTGCAAGGTGTGTAACAGATTCCAGGTCAACAACAAAACCAGCAGCAACAGAGTCAACCACAAGCAAACATTCCAGGACTTGATCTTAATGGAGAAGTTTGGGTAGAAACTAAAACACCAGATGGGAAGTCATATTATTATAATATTCGATCTAGAGAGACAACATGGACAAAGCCTGAGGGATCAAATGTAAAAGTCATGGTGCAAGATCAGGTCAGTAATTTTTATAAAATAATAAAATAATAATTTTATTATTTCTAAGATATTTTGATATACGATAATTATGATTTTATGTTTACTACATTAGCTAGAACAATTAGTACATGGGGCATCAAAGCAAACAGCCCGTGCTACCACGCCTACTTCCACACCTACTACTCCAACACAAGTTAATGAAAATAGAGTATCTCAAAGTAATGAACAGTCCTCCTCTAATAATGCAGATGCATTGAATCAGATGAGTACTGCACCTCCAGGTACAGGACCACCACCTTCTCTGAATGATGCTCCAGATGTCAGTACACAAGCATCAGATTCAAATCAAACTAATGGTAATAAAATCTCTTTTATATTATTATTTATTCCAATGATTCATATATATATATTGTGTCACTTTATAAATTTTAAAATATACTTTTTATATGAAAGGATCAGTACCTGCAACAGTTGCAAATGCACCAACGATAAATACATCAACCATAAATACGAATATAATGCAGCCACCACCAAATATGATGCCAATGCAACATAGAATGCCCAATCAGTTTGGTGGTCCAATTCCAACTCAATTTGGTACAGCTCCATTTGGCATGCCACCACCAGGATTTCAACCATTTGGTGGTTATGGTCCACCACAGACAAATTGGGGTATATTAGAGAAATATTTCTAACTAAAATTTTATGTGTGATTGAGCATAGAAAGTATTGTATAATTTGTTATTATTAGGTATGCCACAAATGCCACATGGTGTAATGACTTCCCAAGCTCCTGCCGAAGATCCAGCTATATTAGCACAACTTGATTCTGAATTAGTTGCATCAGCCATGATTTGGACAGAGCACCGTGCTCCAGATGGTAGACTATATTATTATAATAGTAAAGCAGGAGAATCTGTGTGGGAAAAACCACAGGCATTGAAAGACTTAGAAAGTGAGTTAAAAATAAACAATACAGTTAATTCGTGCTGTTAGTTTATAATTAATAGTTTAGAAATTATTAATTTAAGATTGTTATGCAATGTAATATTTACGAAGACATTATTTTCTTCAAACATTATAATAGATGCAAAATTAGCACTTCGGCAAAAAGCAGAAGAGGTATCAACTACCACTTCTACCACTACTGCAACTACCTCCAGTACCAGTAATAATAAAAGCCCTTCTGAAGTTAATAAGCAAGAAGTAAAACAAGAGAGTACTCATGATACCAAAGATAATGCAAAAGAAACTGAAGCTAAACCCAAGAAAGAAGAGACATCTTCGAAGGAAGCAGTTAAACCTCAGGATAAATCTAGACCAATATCCAGTACACCCGTACCAGGAACACCATGGTATGTTTGAAACAATCTTTAATATAATATTATGGTAATACACAATTTAATAATATATATTTATTTATTTAGGTGTGTCGTATGGACTGGTGATGGACGTGTCTTTTTTTATAATCCCTCGTCAAGAATTTCTGTATGGGAAAGACCAGATGACCTTATCGGCCGTCAAGACGTGGATAAGATGACATCTACGCCACCAGATGCAGTCGGAACACCAAAACCTATACGGCAGTCGGATACAAGTGAAAGTAGTGACGATGATCAACCAACTCCAGCTAAGAAAATTAAACAAGAAGAGCCTAAACGTATGTTGCATTTGAAATAATACTTCCTTAATGATTTGTGAATTAAATAGCATATAGTATTTTTTTTTTTTTTTTTTTTTTTATATAAAGCTGCTACCGTAAAAGAGGAAGAGGACAAGGATGGTAAGAAAACGATCGACATTGGGAAGGAAGCAGCGATCGAAGCTGAAGTGAGAGCAGCGAGAGAAAGGGCGATTGTTCCGCTTGAAACTAGGATTAAATCGTTTAGAGATATGCTTGCAGAGAAGGATGTAAGTTTTGTTTAGAATAATTCGACTATATAAATTTTTTATGCATATGTAAAAACTCTATTTATATTAATAAAATATACAATTGTATATTAGGTATCGGCATTTAGCACATGGGAAAAAGAGCTTCATAAAATCGTGTTCGATCCACGTTACTTGCTTTTAACGTCCAAAGAAAGGAAGCAGGTTTTTGAAAAGTATGTGAAGGAAAGAGCGGAGGAAGAAAGACGTGAAAAAAGAAATAAAATGAAAGAACGTAAAGAACAATTTCAAAAACTTTTGGAAGAAGCTAATCTTCATGGGAAGTATGTAAAATATATTCACATAAAAAAAAAAAATATATCGATAATAGAGTTGTACAAATATGCGTTTTAATTTTCAGATCATCATTTAGTGATTTTGCACAAAAGCATGGGCGTGACGAACGATTTAAGAATGTGGAAAAGATGCGTGAACGGGAAAGCCTCTTCAACGAGTATCTTCTGGAAGTCCGAAAAAGGGAAAAAGAGGAGAAAACCGCCAAGCGAGAGCAGGTATTCTTAATTTATTAAAATAATAATGATTTTACAGTGACGCAACAGCTACTTTTTAAACTTGTTGTTCGAAAACTTGCAGTTATTTTCAATATTTAATATTCTAATAAAAAAGAAAAGAACTTACGTTTTCTTCACACAATCTGTTTATATAGATGCATTCAAAAAACTTTAATTTATAGTATATTAAACATGATGACGAGTTAAACATAAGAATATTTTTTTATATAACGTTATGTTTTGATATTTCACAAAAAAAAAAAAAAAAAAAAAAAAAAATAGAAAAAAGAAAAGAAAAAAAAATTAATAAATTAAAAAAAACATTCAATTATAATTTAATTTATAATTTTTTGTTAAAATATTTTAAATGTATTCTCTTATACTCTACGTTTATCATGAATGCATCTTGATCTTCTATATTTATGGAAGAGTGATATAAACAGAGTATTTTGTTTAAGTTAAATATCAATAAGATTCAATACTTTCGTTTCAGATATTTCAGTAAGATCTTCTAAGTTATATCTTTTAATTTTTCTTATAAAGTCATATTAAAAATAGTTTATAAAGATCGAGTGAGAAAAAAAAAAAAAAAAAAAAAAAAAAAAAAAAAAAAAAAAAAAAAAAAAGAAAAAGAAAAAAAAAAAAGAAAACGAAAAATCTGTAATTGCAAAGTAAGATGCACTTACAAGAATTAGTACTTATTAGAATGCTGAATTTTGTTTAGATTCAGCATATATTTGTGCTTTGAAGAACTTCCATTAATTAAATTATCCAAAAGATATATATATTTATATTATTCCATTAGTTAGCAATGTTTAGCATTGATTACTGACGTAAGAAATAAATGATAGACAAGACACCATGATTGCTTTAGTTCGAAATATATAATGCGACTTCTTAAATAATTAATAATATATAGTTGATTAATTATATATTTAATGAAATATGTATTTTCAGATATAAATAATTATTCTTTCAGGTTCCATAGGTATGTTATTATTTTGTTCCACTTGTATGATTACATATAAAATGAATTCCTAATATTTATGGCTGAAGAACACATACCAGGAGAAGTTTCTCTAATCATTCTCTACTCCAGTAGATTTGTTCGATAGAGAAAATTTTTGTAGCTCTAAGACGGGAGATGTAGAGAATAAAATCTTAGTATGTGACGGTTCCTTATATACTTATGTGTTCTGAACTCTCCACTTCAGTCAGGAGGCAGGCAGGACAGGTTCCGTATGTGGAGTGGCTTGGTTCTGAAGCTGGTTGGTGGCATGGATGATGTCATCTACCATCCCCACCTACACTACGTGGCACAGTTGGCACACCCTCGCGCGCCGCATTCTTTACTCCAAACCAGAGTCATGAGAATGAACGAACTCGGTATTTGTATATTACTCGTAATCCTCGTTACTTCAAAAGATTAACTTTTCCCCAAAATTAAAAACAATATCGAAAGAGTTACATGATGAGAATCGCAAGAGAGTTTTATCTCACAGGGTAGCTTTACTTGCAAATACTTTGATATGCATTATTTCGTTCTCGGGACTTAAAAAAGTTTATTATTTTGTCGGTATTAAAATTTGTATTCAATGTATCGAAGCAAGAATGAAATCTTATATTATTTATTTTTACATTTTTATTATCACAATTTTAAATAAAATTTAACAATTTTGATTGCAGAGTATAGAAATCATTTGAAAGTTAATAGTTAATCATTAATCGTTCTTGTATCGAAGCATTATAAGTCATGTGTTTGAATTAAGAAATAAAAACTTTATGTACATATCTTAAAACTACATACATATATATGTATATATTACAGTGATATTTCACATATACATATATATATGCGTGTGTATTTTCTGTTTAATAATTTTATTTACGATTTAAGTATTTTTATTATATCACGTAAATATACATGTGCGAGAGAAAGGATTTAGACTTTATTAGAGTACAAAGTCACAGTGATAGATCAAATTTTTGTAGTAACGTGGTATGATGGTTAAATGGGAATAATGGGGAGTATGCATTTGTATAACAGTAGATTTATGTTCTTTTATGAAAATAATGATTAGATATGAAAGTAATAAAGGTGGACATCATAGGGTAGTTAGATTGTAGTTATCAAGTTGATTATGTAATACTAAATCTTTCTTCGTTGAAAATCAATGTGAAAAAAATAGGTTCCAATTTGTGGCATAAAAAAAAAAAAGAAAAAAAAAAAGAAAAATAAAAAAAAAATAAAAAAAAAGAAAAAAAGAAAAAAAAATGAAAGAGAAAAACCTGTAGAAATATTTCACAATTAAGAATTTTTTTCTTTAATTACTAGTAAAAAATATCATAAGAAAGAGGATAGTTACTATACGAAATTCCGAAGTCGTCCGTAAATTACGCAATGGGAATGACAGAGGGTAATAAATCATTTTTATGTTTTAGCAAGATAAAAAAAAATTAAGCTGGATTAATAATTAAGATAGAATCATTTATAAATATAGTTAGTTTTAAATATTAATTTATATATATATATATATATATACATATACGCCTACATACATACATATGTATATATATGTATATATATATGTATACATTCTCTTTCATATTTATTATTTAATAGAGAAAAAATTATATCAATTATTTTTATAGCAAGAAATATAAAAAAGAAAAAGTTGTTAGTGCTACAATGCCACTATAAGATTGTAGAACTAATACTCTAAATACGGAACTTGAAGAAATAATTAAAAGGAAAGTAAGAAGTAGAGTTAATAGCTCGTTTCGTAATTTGGACGGCTAAAAATTTCTGAAATCATACAAACTCGACAATAACTTACTAACATATTTTTTCTTTTCAGCAAGGGAAGGCGTTAAAAAACATATCCATATTTTAAAGCAAGTTGTCATTAAATCAAAACAAAATACTTTCTTTTCTTAGGAAACAGAGTTACATTAATTTCAGAATTAATTTCGATTTCATGTATTTCGCTCTAGTATGTATGAATGAATGTGTAAATATAAATGTTTTATATGTACAATATATAAAATTTGATGTATGTATATCTCTGTATGGAAGTGTATGTATATTTGTTTAATGACAGCTTGCTAAAAACTAATCATTTTTACAGCTTTAATGAGTATACTTTTTTTCAGCAGAAAACAGCATATTTCATAAAAAATTCCAACAAATAGAGCCCTTAAAGTTGTGATATCTCCTGACGCGAATGAATATTATTCAATATTTGTTCTACCCATTACGAAATACACAATTTGAAAACCATAATACAAGGTTTGCAAGTTGAAATAGTTTGATCCACATTACAAATAATTACTTTACATGATATAATTATAAAGTGATTGTAATGTGGTTATAAGCGTGTACTCATTGGTTGGAAATATTATTAAGCGTGCATGATAAATCCGAGCCAAAACAATTTACAATTATAATAAAGATTTGTAAAATAATAGTAAATAAGCAAAATTGTTGTTATTTCTCAATAATGACGATCTTATGATGAATGTATTTCAGGTGAAAAAGGAATTCATAGCAATGCTACGTGAGCACAAAGACATTGACAGACATTCGCACTGGAGTGACTGTAAGAAAAAATTGGAATCTGATTGGAGGTACAGAGTCGTAGAATCAGCAACCACTAGAGAAGATTGGTTTAGAGACTATATTCGTATTCTGAAGGAGGAAAGGAAAAAGGAAAAGGAGAAAGATAAAGATCATCGGCACAGAGATAAAGACCATCATAAATCAGAGAAGAAGGACAGGGATCGGAAGGATGTGGATAAGTATAAAGAAAAATCTAAGGACAAATCTGATAAGGATAATAAGGAAAAGAAACAGAAACGAACAGATACTGGAACTGAAGAAAATGGCAAGGAGAAAAAGGAAACGGTTGAGAAAGAAAGCGGAGAGTTAGAAGAAAGTGATGAAAAAAATACAAAAAAAGAAAATGATGTAAGTTCTCTATCGTCATTTTATATTTTTAATTATTGTTAACGTATTATATAATTATAACGTATACTTTTATAGAAGGAAGAAGGTGATGATCATTCCGATTCCGAGGAAGATCGCGAGAAACAGAAGCGAGAACGCGAAAGAAGGGCAGAGGCAAGTTTACGAGAAAGAGAAAGAGAAGTACAGAGAACATTGGCTACACATCTTCGAGATCGTGACAAAGAAAGACAGCATCATCGCCATACGGAAGCTGTTCAACATTTTAGTGCACTTCTTGCTGATCTGGTATGTATCAAAAGTTTAGTTTTAAATAAGCTAATTCAGATATAACATCTTTCAATAAAAATGTTTTTTTGAAATGCAGGTGAGAAACGGTGATCTTGCGTGGAGAGAAGCGAAACGACAATTGAGGAAGGATCATAGATGGGAATTAGCGGAGAGTTTAGATCGTGAAGAAAAGGAACGATTGTTTAATGAACATATCGAACAACTTGGTCGAAAAAAGCGAGATAAATTTAGAGAGGTTTTAGATGAAGTAGGTGCTTCGACCGAACTAACAGCATCTTGGAGAGATATTAAAAAATTATTAAAAGATGATCCTAGATATATTAAATTCTCATCTAGTGATCGGGTACGTTGATGATAATAAAATTTAAGAATTATTTTTTAAAAATATGTATTAATTGTGTATTGTATTCTTTTTTTCTTCTTTTTTTTCTTTCTCTTTTTTTTTCTTTTTTTTTTTTTTTTTTATGAATAGAAATGTGAAAAAGAATTTAAAGAATACATAAAGGATAAACTTGTTGCGGCTAAAGCAGATTTTAGAGAACTCCTGCAGGTATGCAATGTTTTCTACGTTAACGTATTGAACATATTTAATTCCTATACATCTATGTTTCTACTAATTTTTTAGGAAACAAAGTTGATTACCGATAAGACGTATAAAAAGGTGCAAGAAAATAGTGCTTGCCTAGCCGAAATCGAAGAAATTTTGAGGAAGGATCGACGTTTTCTCGTATTAGAAGCGGCAGCTGCTGAACGAACGCGACTATTAATGGGATATTTGGAAGAATTAGCACGAAGAGGACCACCTCCACCTCCCACAGCATCTGAACCATCAAGAAGACCAACCACGAAGTAAATATGATTAGATAATTTTTCTAAACAAACTATAAATATAAAAAAAAAAAAGAAAACAAAAAAAGAAAAACGAAAACCCCATACAATGTGCAAATATGATATATTATTTTTATTTCAGTTAAAACATTTGAATCAACAAGTGAAAACATAAATGTGGTGCCCAAAAAGAAAATGAGTTATTGAATCTATTGCTATAGTTGGATTGAAGTACTTTACACGCAAGGTGATAATCGTATGTAATTATAGGTATCAATAAAATAACACCAATTCCACACAGTTAAACGTGTGCCGTGTTATACAGAGTACTAAGTTACAATCTGACTTATCCGTTGAGAATCATATAAGGCAAAAAAGTGTATTATGAAAATAAATACATAGGTATTTATTACATTATCAGATTTAAGATCTATAGGATTGTCCGGTTTATAGTGCAAAATATGCTTTTATAATTCTTTTATATAAATTTTCATGTGTAAAGGCAAAACTTTAGAATGCATGAGATGAACACTCAACTCAGCTGTGTGCGTTTGAAATTGTGTAACTGATGATAATTTATTAATTATTTATGTTAGAAAATAATTTCTTTAAAGAAACGTGTACCATAAGGCAATTTATGACAATCAGATGAGGTATATTTTTTAAACGCACGATTATAGAAGATCTTTCAAAAAGTTAAGTTATTTGAACCAGTTATACAAACACAGCGTAATAAATGTAAGTATATGATAAAAAAAAGATTAAAAAAACAAAAAACAAAATAACAAAAAAAAAAAAACAAAAAAGGAACCGACTAGAATATAATCTGATGCTCTACGATAGTTCATATTCCTCTCCGTACTTGATGTTATAGGAATGCATACATACTTGTCCTGTTAAATACGAAGATATTGAAAGTTTCCACGAACAATTGCTTCTGTATATTAATCATTATCAACAACTTAAACCAAGAAAGACAACAAGAATTTATATACAAAATTCATGAGTATGATAAATCAGAAATTGTAAAGCGTATAATACTCATTGTAGAGTTGTATCAAGAGCCAGTATATTGTTGTATTTTCTCAGTATACTCCATATAAAAATCTATATTATGAAAATGATTTTATTTATATTTGTATTAGTTAAATTTTAATTTTTTTATCTTTTTTTTTTTTCTTTCTTTTTTTCTTTTTTTCTTTTTTTCTTTTTTTTTTTTCTTTTTATCAAATTTGACTTGTTAGCAATTTCCTTCGTCGATCGTAAAGAAAATTCTTCTTGAAGAAGATTGATCCACAAGAATCCCTTAATTCTTCTTACATGTTCTTGTTTCATTTATATTAATGCAACATTGATCTCTATACAAGGTTCTTAAAAAAAAATGGTATTTATTTCCTGTAATTAACAATATTTTCTTTTTTGTCTTTTGTCATAATGTTAAACATAACATTTCTTTATCACAATATTAGATTAAATTTTATCGATCGAGAAAAGATCAAGAGATCACACGAGATCGGTAGATACGAAGGAAGAAAAGAATGAAAGAATAAAAGAAAGAAAGAAAGAAAAAGAGAAAGAGAAAGAGAGAGAGAGAGAGAGAGAATCTCGTTGGCCTCGAGGCGATCTCTTCTAAGAGGTGCGAGCGATTGGTGTGGTAGTCTACGGGGACAAAGTGAAAGTAAGATTTTGCTTTCTATTCGTTCTCTTAGCAGTGAGGGCCGTACCGTGGCCGCGATCGTATGTTTAGAGAACAATGTACGCGTTCGCTGTTACAAATACCTGAGAAAACAACAAAAGAAAGAAAAGAAGAAAAAAAAAAAGAAGAAAAGAAATTATCTCATTTGCGAAATCAAAATTAACAGGCAGCCAAGCTGTGTGACTTCGTTCGCGGGATGTACTTAATCATGAAATTTACGTTGATTTTACATTGAAAACGGGAGTGAACGAGATTTGAAAAAAATTGGAAAGATTTTAAGGGATTCAAGTTTGGCGGATGATGAAAATGTCGCACCTAGCAATTCCACCATGCTTGTTCCTTCTTGTTGTCTTCTTTCTTGTCGGCACCTATTGTCAACAAGGTAAGCATATTTTAGTGATCTATGTTTATGGTATTTTTATTTTTTCATTTAATTATAAATTTTATTACTATCGTTAAAAAGTTCCGGTTAATTTAATTATTGATCGATCAATCAATTATCCCATTAATTATGTAAGCGTACATAGTTATCCTTTGAATAGAATTATAACGGAATATATATATATATATATATATATATATATATATCGTAATCATAAATGGCGTTTTAAGTATGGTTCTGTGTTAAGAAATAACTCTCGAAGTTAGGTGCTCTCAAGGTTGGGAAAGTCTTAGCACATGCATTCTTTATGGCGAGTCGGATGAAGAAATGAATAAAGGCAAAGCGTGAACGAGATCTCTAGCAGCGAAAGTAAATGCATTTATATGCGTATACATATATACGTTAGGTGAGCGTGAAACATACCGATGAGAGAAAGAGAGAAAAAGAGAGAGAGAGAGAGAAAGAGAGAAAGAAAGAGGGAATCCATATTCTGTTTAAGAAAACAAAGGGTTTGAGTTCGTGAACACGTTTGGTGCAAGGAACGATCGACGACCGGTCGAAGGACGATCGAAAGGAGAACGGTTACCGTTGTTAACTTATGTATATATGTATATATATATATATATATAAAATTTCATTCTTTACGCATTGCACGATTCCTCGCTCCTTTTTTGTCTAAACCGTTCCGTTATAAATTCAAGTCCCCGATGTCTTCCGAAGTCGCGCGTGGAATAATCAAGTATTCCACTCGCGAGGAAATTAATTTTCTAGTCGACCAACTGAGGGGAAGAAAGTCGAGACAAGAATATTGCATATGCAATACAGATAATCTACTACTCGATCATGTCCAATTTCAATTTCCAATTTCTTCAATAGTTGCACGGTTACATAGTTCGATTACGTGTCTTCTACATTCGATACGTTCCGCTTTTATTATTTATTCCGACATGCTTATTATTATACATTGTAAGTAAGTATAGATATAATATGTAATAATATCTAATAATACAAGGCCATGGAACAATTCCTTTGAGTTATGAAAGCAAATGAGATTCAATTATATAGGATGAACCAATTGGAAATTGATTGTTTGAAGATTTTTATAGTCGTCTAATATATTATCACCTATGTATCTATCTATCTATCTATCTATATATATATATATATATATAGATTAAATTAATGTTTTCTTTGAACCAAATTAGAGTAATCAAGAAAGTTACACGGTTCGTTATTCACGCGTATACGCGCAAGCAAGCATTAGAGTTTCTATGCGAGCATTGAAATCTCCATATCGCTCTCCATCATACCATTCTCTGACGTCTATCTCGCGAGTAATATAATTGTGTCAGAACATTTTTCAAAAGAATCCATTGAAATTTGTTTTGATCGATAGATTATACTTTCGTAAAAGAATGCACATAGATATATTGAAATTGCAAAATAATATTTTTGCTCGATAACTTTCCCAAAAAAATTTCATTGAGCGATATGTAAATTTTGATACATATACATATATATAAAAAATATATATCAGTCAATTAAATATTTATTACAAACAGATATTTATTATCTCGTTTGTACTTTCAGAAACTTCTCAGGCACGATATAAGTTCTCACAACTTATACCGACGAACTCGGTGTACGAACATCGAGAAAGTGGTGTGCCTTTGGAATGGGGTAAAAAAAATGATACATCATTGTTACTCCGTTCGCTCGAGGAAAATAACGTCATGGATATGTCACGATTGAATTCAAAGGAAAATACAGAAGAAATAGAAGAAGAAGAAGAAGAAGAAGAAGAAGAAGATGACGTAGCCGATGAATGTGATTACGAAACCAATGCTAAATCGGAAATTCCGTCTGATTATATTAAAGAGCAATCGAAATGTAAACGACCGATACACGAACGTAATCCACTTTCAAATGTCGAGGGTCTTCACAATTCTAGGGATCACGAATACGACGAAAATCATTCGACGAATCAGTATGATTCATATTATTATTACGAGGATTATGATAACAACAATCGATCGCAATATAAAACCGTAGGTAATGTGGTTTTAATTTATTATAATAATTCATTGATTGAGTTCAAAATATTTAAATAGATTCTTTTCCATTCGCATTCTAATTTTTATGTCTATAGACGCAGAAACCGTCGATTATGCGGATTTCGAAACACACGACGTAACTACTGAAAAATTGACAGAATTAAATAATCATAAAAATCATCCTTTCATAGACGAAGAACTTATAAACGAGGACAAAGAAGAAGACGATTCGATCTCTACAACAAATACAGATGCTAAAGAAGTGACCTCGATGGAGGGTAGCAATAAAAACTTTGCCTTTATGGAGCCACCTAAACTACTATTATCGTCATCGGATGATTCTGATGAATTAGAAAGTCCGATCTTGATCGGTGAAGCTATTGTATCTGTAGTAACAACAAAAAGTGTCGTCAATGGAACAATTTCTATTCCAACGAGCACACCAACACCAATGACTACTGAACAAGTAGCACCACCACCGTCATTGACCAAAGAAAAATCTATTGATGATCGAATATTAGAAAGTACTACGACTGAGGATTCCAGGGTATTGGCTTTTGTACAAACTAGTCGTAGCATAAATGGTGCACGTTTTCTACCATTTCCGGTGATAGACCGAGTCGTGCGAATAAACAATGATGCTGCAGCCATGACCCCAATAAAAAAAACATTTCCACCTCCAGAATCAACGGAAAGCATTATCGATAAACTTGACAGAGTGCAATCTGAATTATCAAGTGGTTTCCTTGTTGGTGGCTTTAGAACAGCTGGTAATGCATTGCAGTTGGATGTTTTAAATGATAGAGATCGTACAAGTCGTCGTAAATATGTTACATCTACGAGCGGTAGTAGTATTACTACTACTAGCAAAACGCCTATTATTAGTAAATTTGTACCTAGAAGATATAACGACAAGAGATTTGATCGTACGAATGTTAACAACTCTTCTGAAGGGTTCTTACATGATTCTGATTCCAATGGGATGATTACTAGTACGGCACGAGCGAAGATAGCCTTCAAGTTAGAAAATTATATTATTATTATTATTATTTACGATGTTTTCTCCTATTTCTTTTTCTATATTCATCGACGCGATAATTTATGTATTTTAGATGGCCTTCTGGAAAAACTACAACACCATTAAATTCGGATGAAATAAAGTCTACGACTCAGCCTAGTACAGCTGCTATTAAAAAGACCAACACACAAATCATCTTTCAAGATGTCAAATCTTTCTTACCGCCTGGATTTAAATTATCGAAAGAAGATCGACAGGAAATAACAGAACGTAGTGCTCTGAGCGATATCTTAGCTAAATCAAAGGTTGACGTTTCTAAACTTTTGCCAGCTGATTATAATAAAAAGAAGAACATAGAAGAAGAAATAACAGTTGCTAGTGTCGATTCATCGAATAAGTTTACTACAGAAAAGATATCCATTCAAAATCTTTTTGCCAATTCGAAGTTTGACGTGACTGCTTTGTTACCTCGTGATTATACGGAAAAAGTGACTAATTCATCAAGCTCAAAGAACAATGAATCGAGTGATTCTAATAATAACAATTCGACTTTAACGAGCACTGAACCGACTACAGCTAAAGCTGGTGGTTTGAAAATTGTATTTCCTAGCAGACCAGGTGGACGAAAACTTGGTCATAAAATTACAACTCCTCAGAGCCATCGAATCGATGGACTTCCTGCAATTACTCCACGTATACAAAAGGGATGGCCAACTAGGTGAACATTAATAAACTTCATTAAATTAAATAAAAGAATTAAATTAAAAATTTAAATGAGCTATAAAAATAATCACTTTTCAATTTTAGAGCTACCACTGAGTTTACTGGCTGGCCAACTCCATCTACTACTCCAATCTCAATCGAAAAACTTTTGGAAGTCGCTAGAACTGCAACGGATATTTCTGTGAACATGTCAGTCGTCGAAACTACAAGTGCCGTTTCAATAACGTCTACGACAACTACAACAACGACGACACCAAGATCAACGACTATTGGAATATGCGAGGAAGAGTGTGAAGTTGCTGGTACTATACGGATAATTGGTAATACTATTTGGGTACCAGAGTTACTCGATCGTAACACTCAGGAATGGCAGCAACTTGCAAACGAGATTGAAAGAGATGTAAATTTTTACTAAATGACCTTCTTTCGTGATATATATCGATCTTCTTTTTTTTCATAACTGATCGTAATTATATTTTTTTAGATGAATTTCGTCTTTTCAAAGTCTACAGTTTTAATGAATTGGTATAAAAAGATAAGAATCGATTCGTTCAGGTACGCAATTATAAATATTGACCCTAAAAAAATGCTTATTTATTGAAATTAATTTTTCCCTTGTCTAATTTTTCAGTCAAGGTAGTATTCTGGTAGACTTTTTCATTGAACTCGTGAACTTACCGCAAAGAATCAACACGCAAGAATTGAAAGTAATATTTCATGATTCTTTGAGAACGTATAATTCAAGTCGTTGGAATGAAACTAAGGGGAAAGGAGATATGAAGTTAGGTGTATTCACGATAGATCCTAAATCTACAGATTTCGTAGGTAAGTGAAATATCGGGTGTATAATTATTATACATGTGTTACGTTACATTATTTTTTGTTTAGTGATACCTAAGCTTCCTTTCTCTAATATAATTGAAAACGAAGATAGATTAATACCTCAGTGGGCAGTTGTTATGATAGTCATTGGTATTGGAGGATTATTATTCATTATAGTATTCGGTGTTTCCGTGGTAAGTTAATTAGATTAATTAATTAATTAATAATTAATAGTAATAGTTATCTTAAAGTTCAATATAATGAGAATATTTTTTGAAATTGTTAGCTGGTCAATCGTCAAAATGGTTCAAAGTTGAAACCCTCTGTGTCTACTATTTATGAAGATGGAATTGGAAAAAATATATTGGGAAATTCACATGCAACATCGTTAAATAGATCTAATGATTATCCGAAGCAAATACATACAATATGGACTGATCCAGATGTCTCGTGGAACGATAAATCATTTGAATCGACGTCTAATAAGGTATGTCAATGAAATAATTTTTATGAAAGTTATGTTACACGTAAACATATACGTAATGAGTATTGCCTATCATTAGGAGCATACCCAAATTTAATTCAAATAATTATCCATTAGATGGCGTTCAACAGTATGACAGTCGATAATCGATATGAATAATCGATAACAGAAAAATCTACATATTCTCCGTAAAGATAATTGTTTAAATAATTTTATCACTTGTTTATACTTTGTACAGGTATTAGTAGACAGATCATTTCAAGAAGGTAAAAAATATAACCTCCACGATAGTTGGCGATCTGAATGGAATGGATATTATTCTAATCCATCACACGGAAATGATGATTACGGCGGCTATCATCATCATCATCATCATCATCATCATCAACATCCAGATTGTGATACGAATTTTTAAAATTGATAACAATAAACTGTTATCTCTGTAATTTATAAGTTAATTTATTCGTGTAAGTATTTACTTCAGACAATCATTACCTTAAGTAGGTGTAATCAATATGATGCAGTACCCATTAATATGAAAAAGGATTACAAATTTATATAGGAAGGATACAAAATTATTATTAATATTTATAAAAAATTAAAAATTAATATTTTTTTTCTTTTAATACGTACTGCAATTATCGTCGAATAATAAACTTTAAATATAAAAAATTTGATTTTTCTACTCTAGTCAAAATAATAAATTATTTTAATTTGTAATTATAAAAATAATTAGAAAAAAGGAACATATATCTTATTTTCTATTGAATGGACGATACTACTTACGAAAGACATAATCCTGAATAAGTACGAAATAATAAAGCATCAGAAGAGAGCAACGAGAGTAAAGATAAGGAACATCATTTATTTTGGCAATAATCTATCTGGCCATGTTAGATTCATGAATATTGAACTCTTTGTTTCTTTTCGAATTTCTATTTGACGTCGAAGTAAGCATAAGAGCTTTTGATATAAAAACGATCGCCTAAATAACATAAAAAATTATAAAGAATTATAAAGACTTTCATCTTTCATAAAACAAACAAAAAAATATTATTGAAAAATCTGTAAGAAAATTACCTATTAGCAGGCTTACAGATTGTTAAATGATCCTGTGGAATTTCAAAAAATTCACCTACACCAGGATCTGTGAATGAATAATCTTATGAATAATCTTGTTATACAAGAAATAAAAAAGAAATAACTTAATAATAATATAAAAAACTTCACCTGCTGAATTAGGAGTGACGAATTGAAATGGAAATTTTAAAGCAGTTACCAGGGTAGATTTTGTTTCACTGAAACTCACAATATTTATAGGATAATCGTTTAACATTTCAATAAAATCTTTGTGCAATCCAAGAAGATGCGGTGATTCTGTAGAATAGAAATATAGCGTATAAAAATTAGTTATGCTTTCTTATAAATATTTATATTGTTTTTAAAATAATAATTTACCTTGTCGTAATTCCTGCACCTCTATTGATGGCCATAAAAGCATTTGTGTTGCTTGCGTTAATGCAGCTATGTGCGAACCACGATGTGGAGTACTATAAAATACTATACCACGTGTATTTTTGCATATGTTATGCTTATCCCCACTTTTCCATTCTATACAAAGTTAATAGTATATTGTACTGATATATATATAAAAAAAAAGCAAAGTATTTACTTATCATTGATCTTTAATTATTCACCTTCGACGAGCATTTTTTTAACTAATAAACCACCCATCGAATGACAAACCCATATTATTGGTCGTTTTCCAACATCTGCTATCAATAATTTATTAATATATTCATTACTTCTTTCACTGATCGTACTCCTAAAAGAATTAATAAACGTTTAAATGTAAATAATATTTATATAGATATCAAATAATGTTTATTATTTACTTTAAGCTCTCTATTGGACACAAAGGAGTCCACATTGATAAATTTGTCTCATAATTAACACCGAGAATTCGAAGATATGGTACATCTCGAGGCAACCAATCCATTGGCCAACATTGTGTTCTATAAATTTTATCATGCTCTAAATCATTCATGCAAGCATCATCTCTAAAAAAAAAAAACATTGATTTTTAAAAAAGAATTCACATTATTTTATTATCAATAATAATTTGAAATAATTTGCAATTGTTAAGAAATATTCAAATGAAAATTATTGTATAATGACCAATATTTATAATACATTACCCTTTACAAGTAAATGGACCAGTTAATTGATAATTAATATTTACAGGACAATCATCAAGTATCACCTCGTAATCTCTGCCTAATTTTTTCCATGCACGTATTTGCAAATCATAAGCCAAATCTTTGAAAAATTCTTTGGGATAATCACTGATCAAAGTAGACATATGACTATTTTCATGTTTCATATTAATAGGATCTATATTTATTACATAAAAAATCACACATATTATACAAAATTGATGTAGGACATTTTCTTCTAAATTAATTATCCATACCAGTGACAAACCTTCGTATTTATATGTATCATTATTTATATCTCTCTGTCTCCATGTTACAAATACTCCGCCAAGTAAACCATGCAAAAAGATAACATCTAGTTTTGATGTTGTATCAGTTCTATGCAATGGATGAAGAAGATATACATGCCTATGATATTTGATATGTTTATTTTTATCTATATCTAAATTTGCTAAAGCACATCCTGCAGGTACTGATAATCTTATATCTTTATTCTTAGACCATGTGACTAATATACTCAACCAACCTAAAAAGAAATTGATGATATTAAATGATTCTCAGTGATAACAAAAAAAAAAAAAACAGATATTTTATTTATTTTAGTAATGTCTAACCTGATCGAAAAAAATCATCTAAATATTCAATGTGAAGTGATATATTAGAAAGTATATTGGCAAGTATTATACACATGTCAATATTATCACTGAAAATTTTATAAATTAACATAAGTATCTGAAGACCATTGGCATTTACAATATCTGAAAAAAAAGCAACAAAATCATAAGAATATAGTAAATAAAAAATATATATTGTTTAATGACAACAATCAATTGCTTAATCTTTTATACCTTTACTATACTGTTCAAGAGAGGAATGATGATAAATTGTTTGGACACAGTTTTGAAGTAATTCTTCATTCCATATAATTGTTGGAGGAATTGCTAAACCCATACTTGGTAAATCATGTTCAAACATTAAACCATCCTATGACATATATTTTATCATAGATATATTATTCTTATTTTGTATTTGAAATTTCTACTTACTCTAAATAAATCTCCAAATTTTTTCTGAAGGAACTGTGTGAGACATGGATGTAATTTATTACATAATGAATTTAAATGTAACAGCATGTTATGGACTTTCTCAATTACATCCTGTAAGAATAATTTATATTAAGTATTATTTTAAATGTTTATGGAATCTACATATACAAGAGCTATTAGTCTTTTCAGCATCATATGTAAAGCTAATATTATGTACAATTTACATACATGCAAATTATATTCCATATGAAAATAAGGTGGTTTTAAGAAAAAGCGTTGATCAACATTTGGTGTACGTGCAAGAGCAATAGCTGTCCTAGCATCTAACATCTGTGCCATATTTTGATAATGCCAATCTAAAAATTGTTTTTGTTATAAAAATTTTTTCAAACAAAATATGACAGCTATTTGCTGATACTACATAGATAATAATCTAGAATCTTAACATATATATATTTATATATACATTACTTATTTTTATTTTTATTTACCTTCTAAATAATTTAGAGAACATAAAGCTGTCGCAGCTCTTATTCTTTCATGTTCATCACCAAAACGAGCTACATTAAAAAATGCATATGCTAATTTTCGATTTAACATTTTCCATCTCTCTGTTATAATATCAACCATTATAGGTACAATATTAGTTACATTATAACTGAATCTAACTAAAATATTAGTTACATCATGATTATCTGCAGATTGTCTTTCTGATGTATATTGATTTTCTTTTTCATGAAATGTAAAGATATCTAAAATAAAATTATTATAATAAATTATTATATTTAATATTATAATATAATAAAAGACAGCAATTTATGATAAGTATGATATAAAAATATTATGTTGAATTTTTACCTTTGTATTGAGGTTTATCAATATATATGTATGATTTGCGTGTTTGTTCTAAATTAAGAATATCTGTTGTTACAGTGGATCGAAGAATCTGTGATGTCTGTCGTAGTTGATATAAAAACCAGCAACCACTATATAAAATATGATTAAAAATATAAAAAAAAAAAAAATATGGTAAAATAACATTTATTTTATTATCTTAACCTGAATAAAGTAAAATAAACATACCCTATGAATACCATGCAAGTACCACTTGATATCAAATAATACAAGCATTTTTTGTAAGTTCTTAAACGCATTTTATCAAAATTATTATTAGATCCAATATTACAATATTATCAGAAGATATAGTGCGATTTAATCGACTTCAGTTTTATCGTGCGTCATGGATTTTCGTCGTCATACTTGTGTGATAAAACAGATAAATATTTAATATTTTAAACATATTATATATAAAAAGAAATATCGAGATACTATTGCGATTTTAAAATTTAAATTTAAAGTCTAATATTAGCCACTTTTTACAATATTATGCTTCTTTCAAATCATTATATCAAAATATATAAACTATTATAGAGTACTTGCAAAACTAACCTTAATAATAATATTTGTAAATATAACACTTTATAATTTGATAATATCACTCGAATGACTATCTAAATTCCATTATCTACGATATGTCATTTACTTACACTAAACATATGAGATTATAAATATATATACACGCAACAATAAAATGTTATTTTTTTTTAGAGATAATGTACGACTAATTTTCTCGATATGGCACCGCTCACAGATTTATTGTCCTGTAGTATAATCGGTAAGTTTAGAATTTCTATATATAAGATAATATATATATATATATATATATTAATTATAAAAAACAAATATAAATATTTAATACGTATTTATTCTAAGAAAATAATTTGAAATGATTATTTTTAGAAAAAGATCACAACGGGGATATACTTTGGACATGGTCATATCCTACAGTCTCAGAATCACAAAAAATCATTGTCAAAAGAAAATGTAATTTAGGACTTGAGCATAATTCTCCGCAAACTTTTATTTGCGCGAGACATGGTCAAACTTGGTTTTATTTACACTGTAGTGAAGTATTTGATTCTGACAGATTGCCCAAGGTAATACATACATATATATATGTATGTGTATTAAAAGTATATGATAAAATAACCAATAGATAATTTTGTTATTAGGTCAAACAATTTGCATTAGTTTTATTTGCAAAAGATTTTAATCCACAAAAGTATGAAGTACTGTCACGTGTCTTTAGTAAAATGTATTGCAAGACAGGAAAACCAACAGAGATTTTACAATTATACCTTTCCGTCTTTACAAAGGGATCATGTTCGACTCAAGAAAATGGAACATTTGTGTCTGATGATTTTAGCAGTCGTACAATAATTAATACAAATGTTAGAGAGTTAATAAAAACATTTGAATTAGAATCGATTTTAATATATACTGCTCTCTTGTTAAAAAAAAGAATAGTAATATATCATCATAGCTTAGAACAATTACTTAAATGGATGAAAACTTTTCCTGCTTTAATGAAACATCGCAAAGTTGAGGAAAATTTATATCCATGGATAGAGTTGGTAAATGACGAGCTACTTGACTTGAAGGTATATATGTGTTACAAAAAAGATTACTATCTTTTTATGATTTAAACATTGAAAATACATGATTTTGTAGAAACAATCATACTATGTAGCAGGATGTAGAAACAGTGCAATTTCTTCAAGGACAGATCTATATGATTTATTAGTTAATATACCTGCTAGAGAAATCACTGTTGCTCCACATGCAAAAGGTAGAGAAAAAAGTTTTCTCAGTTTCTTTTTTCTATGGAACTTATAACTATAATCTTTGTTTCACAGAGAGTTTCACTATGACAAAAACGCATAAGGAAATAGCATTGTTTATGGTACAACTATGCGAAAATCAAAGCAATACAGAATTACAAATAATATCCGAGATTAATGAAAAAACAAAAGATTTATTAAATCAATTAACATCTTTGGCTACCACCGAAACGTCGGATGGAAAAAAAATGGTGTCGATTCAGGCATTCAAAGAAAAAGACTTACCACAAGCCGTCGAAAGTTTTTTAATTAATTTAGCTATAGCTGAAAATTTATTCATATTGTAATATATTTTTTGAATTTGAGTTATGCAAAACCATTACGCAATTTTCCAAATAAAATGAAAATCTTTATGTAGGTATTAAATCAAATAAATTGTTACAACTGACATATAATATATAAAGTATATATTTCATTTAGAATGAATAAACAATTCCACATTGTTATAGTTTTTTCGAGAAAATCTAAATAAATTAACAAAGACTATTGACATAAATAATGTTGCTTTGTTTCGTTCACATCGAAAATGTCACGTTTCAATTGCGCGCTCAAATAAATGTTTTTGTAGCGCGCGAAAATTTGAAATTTGTTTGAAGCAAATGGCGTTATACGCATGTGTTATATGTATAATTTTTTTTTTTATAAAATAACAAATAATTAACAATTCGAACAGATGATAGAAGAAGGATGTGATATGGTCAACCCGTGCTAGGCAAATTTTATAATAAAAAAAGATTAATAATATATTTTTTAATCAAAAACTTATTACACAAGCATTTTTAGTATACAAGATTTATACGTATACTTCGGCTGTTATGAATGAACTCATTTTTTCTATGAATTCAAAGTATTTTATGCGTATTTCTTTGAATAAACATTCATATATTTACAAAAATATATAAAATATATTAATCCCTAAAACATTTCAAAACAAATACAAAAACGTTTACTATCATGCAAATATCCGAGTGCAATAATAGTGAAAAATTTATGTAACTTTTTTTTTTTAATTAAAAACAACTTTTAAATACTGTCGCCTGCTTACTAATATTTCATAATACTGACAAAGATAATAAACAATAGTATGCGAATATCAGCAATAATAATTAATTAATAATAGTAAATAAGAGATTCATATTATCGAATCGAAACTGTTAAATATGGATTACGATTTCCAATCAGTTTTTGATATTGCCTTCTTTTCAATTATCTCTTTTTTAATAAGGAAGCCACATCAAAAACTGATTATTTAAATCCTTCAATTAAAAACGCTCCCTAACGACCAACTTCGAAAGACTTTCGAAGACTTTCGAAGTAGACTATTACGAGAAAATTTGATTAATTTCTCGATAATTTCGATGATTCCTTATTCCCAGTGACTTGTTCAAGTTCAATACCATCATATTCAGGAGCTCCAGCATTATCATAGTATGCGTAATCATAATCATTTTTTTTCCCTGATTTTGATCGAGCAGTTGAACTGCTAACGAATCTGGTAGTGGATGTGAAAGGTCTAGCCGATCCACTGACGTACGTGCTACTTCGAGGAGTTGTATTTATTGACGATGACTTTTGAGCGTTACTGCTGAAGCTGTTTGGATTATACGTGGTTGCACTAGCTTGTCTCCTGTTTGAATAGAAAAGAGAAAGTACGGATAATGTAATTGAATGATGACATCGTTAAGAATATTGTAATTGTATAATAAACATAGACACGCGTCGACCTACCTAGGAACAGGTGTCGTAGATCTGGGTGTCTCAGCCAAATGATTTATACTCGCAGGACTGAAACCTATACCTACTGAAGCTCTTCCAAAATCGTAATTATCTGTACTAGTCTCAATATAATATTTGCCACTGTTCGAGCTCTCATAATTGGTGTACTGCGTTCCCTTTTTTGACGTTTTTGTACTGTCGTAATATTGGGTAGAAGATTTGATCGACTGCTCGTTCTTTTCGTAATACTGATTGTTATCCGATGATTGTTGACTGTTATAGCGATCGTTGCTTCGAGAAACCGATTGTGCCGGACTGTTGTCCGTGTGAACATACTTTTTCGTTGGTGGACTATAGGTAGTTGGAGCGTAACTGCTTCCTGCATAATTTGTGAAATATTTCGAGGTGGTCTGACTTGTTTCTGATGTAGTGGAACTATGCCCATTTCTATACTGTTCGCTGGCACTGCCATAATTATTGTCATAGACTGTAGCAGCAATAGTTGTTGATTGACGGTATCCTCCATTATTACCGTTAGCACGTTGGACGTTATAATTTTTCTGATAATTTGTATAATCACTCGCTTGATAATTCGTGCTAGGTAATGCAGTACTGGACTGTGTGAACTGTCCACCATTGTAAGGTTGATATCCGTTTCTGTTGCCATTACCATTGTAATTCGTTGTCCTTAATGTAGTGCTAGGTGTATAAGATCCTGAATTATCCTGATTGTAATTGTTGTTCGTGTTGTAAGTATTGTAAACCGTTGCCTTGGCGGTAGAACTTGATGGTTGGTAACTGCTGTAAGAATCTTGATAATTCGTGTTAGGTCGATAAGTCGAGGACGCAGTCACGGTATATTTTTGAATATTCTGATTTCTGTTGTAGCTCTCTTGAGGTCGAATTGTGGAAGATGAACCGGAGGTAGTCGATCGTTGATTGTAATTGTTATTGTTGTTGTTGTTGTTGTTGTTGTTGTTGTTGTTGTTATTGTTATTGAAAAAATTTCCATTATAATTATTCTGACTATTATAAGTCGATGATATTGCCGTGCTTGATACAGGATAATCGTTGGTGTTTCCGTTGTAGGGTTGTTTCCTACTCACCTTTCTGATACCCGTCTTCTTTTTCTCTGTAGTCACTGTTTCATCTTTGTAAGATCTTTCGTTATCATAATTATCCTCTTTATTTGTCCTATGGTTATAAAAACCAACTTTGCTATTACTATGTAGAACTTCTCGATTATTGTTGTTGTTATAATTAGCAGAAGAAACTCTATTGAGTGCATTTGCTGATGATCGCACTGGATCATTGCTTTCACTTCGTTGAAGATTATCTTGAGGTTCATCATCGCTACGTATTGTATCGTAATGCGGAGATTCTAATCCTGAACCAAGTCTGTACAAATCAAAATTATCGCTGGCGTAATAAAGAGTCGCAGCTTCGCAATCTACGTCATACCAATCTGCACACGTTTGACTCTCTTGATCGAAAGCAGTATCATTTGGACATAAAAACCTGAAAACGATATGTAATTTTATTTAAGTGTTCTTACAAGAAGATAGAGAGATAGAGAAACTCACTTATAATCTTGGATACTGCCAGATACAGAAACGCAAACGTGAAAAACTTGACAATCTGTTTCTGGATCAGCATAATAGCTACCAACTATTTTGTTACGACATGTAAACGCAGTTTCCGGCATGTATTGCTGAGAATATCTCGGTGGAGGTCGTTGAAGAGCCAATGTTGTACCCCATAATATAACCACTGAAATCCGATGTAAGATTGATGAGTGAACGTGTCAATTTTATAAAGATTACATTGTTAGATACATATGCTTAAAAAGATTTACGATACGATAGTCTCAACGGATGAAGATGTATCCTTCCACTAGTAGATTTAGAAAACACAAGTATCCAAGCAACTACGATAAAGAACACGCACAATCCTGATATTAAATGGTTCGCTAATTTTTCGTCCTCGTTATCATCAATGGGAACGGAGTTGATATAGTACGTTATTTTTATGAAAGCTTTAATTTTTTTTTTACAGAACGATGAATCTCAATATACCAATATGAACTATCGTAGTAAATCGTAAAGCAAATATTCCAGTAATAAAAATGATAAAATATCCTTTTTCTTCGAACGTACCCGGAAGAATAAGAAGGCATGGTCCTAAAGACTTCATGATCGTCTTCGTTGAATTCGTATAAAGTGAAGATTTTTGCAGTCGATGATCACCTTCGTGAACGAACTCTTAAAGACGACTGAGGTCTTGCCAAGGGAGTTCTGTGACGGAGATGTGCGCAACTTTCTGAGAGGATGGGATATCAGGGCCCGAGGATGGTAGTAGGGGGCCGCCTCAGGTCTAAGAGAGAATGTACGCGTATGTACGTATATAGGGGAGAAGAAGAAGAAGAAGAAGACGTAACATAGCGTTACGTCACACCACGAAGCTCGTCCACTAGGAATAGTAAGAGCAGGGAGCTCATCTGCACCATCAACAAGCTTATTTTAGATGCGCATTGGCATTCCCTATAGCAAAATAAATTTTTTCTCTCTTTTTCTCTTTCTTTCTATCAGTTGCCTTAAACGGATGTTATCGATTTCATCGAAGAATAAATCGAGGCTTTCATCAGATACCGTCTGAACCAAGAGATGCAAATGAGTACGATTAAATTTTTTTAGCTCCTTAATGAAAATGCTACAGTACAATTATAATTGAAATACATAACTTGGAAAATGAACACTTGGACTCATTGAATACGAGATACGGATACATAGTAATTCAGAAGTCTATTACTCATCGTAATAGAGACATGTCCTTGGCAATTAACATCGTATTAGGCCTCGAAAACTGAAAGACCTCGGGGAAAAAGATTCATGTACTTTGATTTGTGGTTACGTTCAGTGTCTTGCGAAGATCGAGGTCGTCTCATGAGAATTGAAATTTTGC
The DNA here is from genome assembly GCF_050613455.1 of Vespa mandarinia. Lineage (NCBI taxonomy): Eukaryota > Metazoa > Arthropoda > Insecta > Hymenoptera > Vespidae > Vespa > Vespa mandarinia. Next base: position 1,321,943 of record NC_140821.1, on the reverse strand, counting down.
AATCCGATCTTCTACGCATCCTCCTAACATACCACCGTTAATCTCAACGTAAAGCATTTAAAGAAAGAAGAAATAGATACTTTGGTATTTGTGAAATCTTGCTCGACATGCCTTCTCTTCTTCAATTTACTAAAACTCAATGATACATTTGTCACTTATTCAATCTATTTTTATTTGTCATTCCCTTATCCATTAACCATTAGGGAGATATTGCATCATAGTTACACGCTACTCATAACGGTTAATTAACGAGTAAGAGTATTATATTTTTCAATGACCGTCGCACGCGAGACATCCATTATGCTTGGGATGAGTTCAACTCGAGGAATCTTCTCAGCCTTGGAGGGCGAAAGTTGTCTCTGAAGCGGGTCCCCTATCGTAGATGGCACGATATTTGCACTTACAGGCGTGTACGTCTATTTACAGGCATCCACAGGCCTTCTGACTTACATGTACACGGGCATAGGCAACATAGAAGAAATGTGTAGGTGTAAGGACTTCGATGAAGATTCCTCCAGGCCTTCGTGTCGCGGTATTTACAAACTAGAATCGCCTTTATGGAGAAAGGAAGGTCTTTTCGATGTTCACGAATAGAAGTTGTTAGTCGTCAGACTAGTATTTTTCGTGATTTCCTTCCACTGAGAATGTTTCATTCTGAGAAGAAATTATCTTTGTTAAAAATATATTTATATTTGGAAATTTGCTCGAGTTGTGAAATGTTATGTTAAAATTATTGAGTCGTGACAATTACCAAAGAAACACTAATCGAATACTTTGGAGAAAGCTAGTAAGGTTAAAGGTTTTCAAAGTGTCTTTCCGCGATGAAATCTTTACCAATAGGGATAGTCAAGTATAAAATCAACGTCGACCTTCTTGTCTCTCTTTGAAACCCACGTTCTTGTTCTTGTCCCAAGATATTGTTCTATTCATCAATAAAATATTGATTGAGAGAGAACGAGAGAGAACGAGAGAGAGAGAAATTGGCTATTATTTCTTTCTTTTTTCTTTTTCTTTTTCTTTTTCTATTTCTTTTTTTTTTTCTTTCAGCATCGACGAACGGATGCTTGCTTGGCTCTAGTGTCCCCAACAAAGTTTCTTGCTCAAGCGGATGTTAAAAAGGTGCTAAACGTATGCGAAATACATCGTACTTCCGACAATTAATTTCGATTTCAGATATATCTGTACATATTTCTCGGTGTTGGACCATCGTTTAATATACGAGTCATATGTGATCATTCGCATTTCCTATATCTTTCTCTGTTTATTCCTTTGACGCATCATCCATTGATACGGTGAAAGTGCAAGATTTTTCTTGGCCTTCTCTGTGCCATGCGTACTACTGCAATAAGATTTCTTTTCTTGAGGAGAAAAGGACAATTTTACGGAGATAAATACAAAGGCGTGGTTCAACGTATATACTTTGCATAATGTATTCGAGTGTATAAAACTAAAGAAATCTTTTACACAAGAACAATAAATTTGCATTCTTACAGATCCTGACCTACGTGACTGGTACATCACATATATGGCACTTTAATGATCTTTGTCGTTACAGTCACGTTGCTGGAGAAAGCATGAAGAAATTCTTTAAATCTTTTTATTATATATATATATATATATATATATATATATATATATCCTCGATCAGACGATTTATGTCATTTTCGGTTTTTCTTTAATCGGCCCATAAATTTTAACTCTGTCATATGTTTTACATTATTTTACTTATATAGAATCAAACTCTAATGAGATTGAATAATACATTATTCAATAAATCTAGAGAATAAATTTTCTATTATTTTCATTTGATATGTTCTTCTCACATATAATGTTTCATGGGAAACGAACTTACTTGACGATGAATATAAACATTTTCTTTCAAATAATATATGTTATTTAAATTAAAGAATGTTCACAAGTCTGTACCAGCTAGCTGAAGAAGTGCTGTTGGCAAAACGAACCGATAAATTCATGAAAGAGAGAAGAGTGATTCTAAAAGGAGATCGTTGTTACATGGTGGTGGTGATGGAGGAGGAAGAGGTGGGGGAGCGGATGAAGAGGGTTTCTTCTCGTTTCCACCATGTGAGAAAGTGAAAGCAAAAGGCGAGCGTACAGCAAAGACGAGACGAGATACACCGTGCCGTCTTCGAGTAGGAGCACGATCCAACGTGAGTCTCGTTCGTCCTGAATCAGAATATAATCAGAGATCGTTCGACCTTTTTTTTTTCCTTTGTTCGTGACATTCGTTACTTGTACTTCATTATTTTTTACTTCCATCTTTTTCTCTTGTACTTATCATATTATCGTTTTTCTTCAATTTTGATTTCATCTGAAAATTAATTATGTCATTAGATATTGATAAAGATTAAAGATAATGCCAAAGAATTCCAAAGAAATAAATAAAAATAATAAGACATTACCTCGAAGCTCCAATACCTTCTAAAAAGAATTAAAGGCCATAAAGAGATATATACATATATATATATATATATATATATATATATATATATATATATATGTATATATCTGACTATAATCCTTGATCCCTTGTAATTATTAGAACAACGTACAAATAAAGATCTATTCCTCATCGCCATCATCATCGATCATCTTATACTAGATCCATCTTTCTGAAAATAGAGTTTGCCTTGAAGTAGAACCATCGGTTGCGCTCACCGAGACTATCGTTGTGATCGCGTTCATCACGAATCGCAAGGTCTCTTCTTGTTAATAAAAGGAGAAATAGAAAAAGAAAAAAATAAAACTGGAATTATTATACCGTCAGAAGAGATTTCGTAATGTCCTGTCAAATGTAAAGAGATCGTTAAACAAAAAAAAAAAAAAAAAAAAGAAAAAGAAAAAGGAGAAAGAAAAAAATACTCGGATGTTTAAGATAGTCGGTGGAGTCGAAAGCTTTCCACGGTCTATGCTCTGACAGCTGAGAGTGAGACGTGTGCCCGACCATGAAACGAGGGATGCTTAATTAAAAATTGTAATGGAGTGTTAACTCGGTGTATTCGATTTCTCTATTCTAGAAGGTGATCGTCCTTTCGTTTTGGTTCATAAACTTAGCGAATATATATATATATATGTTGTATATATATACGTTTGAAGCAACTCTAGCGTGGAAGGAAAATGTGTTAAATTAAAAATGTTAAATTTATAGAGATAAGAAAAAAGAAATCATTTTATAAACGATTATTATTGTTCTAATGAGGAAGTAAACGTAAAAGAACGTTTATATGCTTCATTGAGTATAAATCCTCCTACTCGATACTCGTTTTCTCCTTCATTGATTTCAAATAACGAGACATTGATCTTTTTATCTGTCATATAGATCAACATTTTATACTAATATTTTATTCTATTTATCCTGCGATTATATTTCTTGATTTATAATCATAAGTCAGTAGACGGATGCTATATACGATATTATAGATAGATAGATGGATACATACAACTTTCTCTATCACGATGTCTCCTTCTTGAAGCTTTAGATAAAACATAAAATTCCTCGATGTACAGTGAATTTATCTTTGTGAGTTTTTTGCATTAAATTATGTAATATAACGAATCTGTCATCAGCATGATTCGATGAATTTTCTCGAAAACAGTATACATCTATCGAGAGAAATATTATTATAAATATTATGTTTATATATATTCACAAAGTATATATATATATATTGATCTTATTTATATATGATACGTTTTGAAATTTCATCTTCGATGCTATTCTTTCAAGGAGAAAAGTTGAAAGGGTTACGACCTGCAATTCTCGTGAGAGTTCTTTTTTTTTGTTTTTGTTACCGAAGGACCGGACGTATAGGTGAGTCTTCAGAGGTGGGGTCAAGAAGAGGGACTTGCGTGTTTAATTAGCCGTGTGCCTTCAAGATAACAATGCCATGAACGGATTACGTGCTTGTTCATTGTATTTTCCTGCAGATGATTATAATATCGTTAGTCGATATTCAAGAAAATCTAATTAAATAATTAAATGTAATTATTAATTATATCGATTAATTAATGTTAATTTATGAAATTGTTTCTAACGAGATTACAATTAATATTATTATAAAAAGAAATTAATTATGAATTATCAATATAAATTAAACTATTATATTTTAAACTAATTGCGAAGAAAGTATAGCTCAATGCAGCAGATAATTAACTTCAGCTAAGTAAGGTGCAAACGATGGAATCGTTCGGAAAGCTAATGATACGATTCATTCGTTTACGTTCTGCTCTTACGGTTTCCTCCTACGATTAGCAAAGGATAATTTTCATAATTAACGTCAGCAGCTACGAATTTACACGATTATTATCCGCCACTGTTTTGCTCGAGTAATACGAGAGAATTTGAAGAAGAAAAATAATGTAAATATAGTGGTACCATAAAATAAGGAATTTCTTGGGCAATCAAGAGATTAGAAATCACCATTCGTCTAAAGATCAGCATCCTGAATAGGTCCATGTATATAGGGTGTTCCATTTGTCTTTCGATCATATCAAATATATCTACAAATTTTAATAATGTTAGCAATTATTTTTATAGAAAGAGAACGATCTTGATAAAAGTTTTTTTCCATCATAATTTGTTTATCTATTTCTTACAATTTGTTGTAATATTATGTTTTAAAGGATCAAATTTAATATAAGACACCCTGTATATATATTGTACAATGAAATCGGTGCAGATTCACTGTACAATATATATATATATATATATATATATATATATATATACATTCGTCAATGGTTTGGTATATCGAAGATGCCAATTTTAAGCGGGCAGGAGAGTACACGTGCGCAATACACGTGCCAACTTTGAAGGGGGTAGAAATGGAAATTTATCGTACTCTTTCAGGAGCAGATAGGGAGTCTTGCGCTAATGCATTTTGCGTAATAGGCCATCTTTAATTCTAGTAGAAAATATCACGTTGTGATACTTCTTACGCTCTCGGTGATATACAAAATTAATACATTTCATTTTGATTATGCAATGTTTTTTTTTTTTTTTTTTTGGAACCAGCTCGTTCTAATAGCATCGTTCAACCTGTTCATCAGTGTGGATCAATTTAATATTATTATTGTTTAAATAAAATGTCCAAGAAAAGGAGAAAAAAAAACAAAAGAAGAAGAAGATATCGCACGATACTTACTGAATTAAGTTCCTTTTCTAGACGTGGGAATTGGTGCGCGAGTTGCTTAAATTGTTCGGTCGATTTTCTCACAGGATAGAACAATTCGATACGTCGGTAGCAAGAAAAATATGTCAGGACAAACGAAAGCCAGTGTAATTTGTGCAGATTTTGCCAGTCATTACGATACTATATCATTCATCGTGCGTGGAATCCTATAACAACAGTTTAGATCTTGCGAATAAGAGAAGTCGTAGGACTCCTGACTGATGACTTATCCCGTTGTACGAATGTATCGTTGTACCTTAGAATCTGGCACAAGGATGTACCAGTCAGTGAAGCGAATCCCTCTCGTTTCTATACGTAAGACTGGATCTACGTGTAAGATTTTATAAGTTATAATGTAAAGATCTTATTAAAGAGAGACTTCTTAGAAATTATAATTTATCCTTTTTTTTTTCTTCTTTTTCTTCTTTCTTCTTTATATATCGTCACTTGTATCAATTTTTTTCTTCATTTATTTACAGAATGATTACAAGAGAGGAACGCAAAAAAAAAAAGGGGGGTCCCTGTGGATTCACGCGATTTGTTTAATGTCTACCTTACAAGCCACGTATTATTATTTTAATTGCTCCCACGACTTGTTTCCCCAGGTGTTGCGTCACGCGTGAACACATTTCACTTTTTAACTTATACTTTCATTCTTCATTAGCCGAATCATCGTCAACGTTAATAAACGTTTCCTTTTTCATTTTCGGGTTGATATTCAGAGATTGTAGTTATCAAAGATACCTAACGGTTAATAATTATTTATAATAATATACTTTGTTTCTTTTTGTTTTCGTTTATTCTTTCAAATTGTTTTTGAAAGTCTTACTAACACACCAAAATTTCCATAGATCCTTCGTAATTTTACTTTCACTGATGCGTTATCTATTCTAGCCATCTCCGAAGTATACGTTTCTGACTTGTATATGTCTTATATGTGTTTGCTCGATGATGTAGTCTCCTCCGTGAGAGTTTTATGAATCTTCTTGGTTCTTATTCATGATAAAATATATATATATATATTTTTTTTTAAATAATATACTTGATACAATCGGGCTCTATATTTATATTGTGTATAAATCTTGTATTAACAAATTTTATTACAAATTAGAAAAATGAATGTTCGAAGAATTTATTTATTTACATGTATTGTGTATCTACCTTTGTATACTAGATATTCTCGTAACAACTAGAATCTCTTCTATTCAGTCTCTATGATCGCGTAACACGTGCAATATGCATCCGAACGCTTTTCAATCTTGAACACTGAAGAGTCTTTCGTTGTATATGATGGAACAAGGAAATCTTCCCCTTTACGCAACAGGAAATGCTTCTCGCATCTTTGAGAAAATAAGAAACCTACCACATACGATATACAAAGAAATAGAAAGTATTAATAGAAAGTTTTAAAAATGTCCTACAAATTTCTTAGAGCAATTCATAATCGTTTGTTTCGAATTAATTTTTTTTTTTTGCTGACATACATAAATGTAACACGACACATCTTCGTCATGGATTGTTGAGATTTAATCTGTTTCTAAATAATCCATATTTTATAAATTCTTCCATTCGTACATTACTGCTTCCAATTATAAAACATTTCAATGCTTTTTCCAAAACTGAAAATTTCATCTAATTAGAATAGGGAATATTGATTTATATTAAATACAATAGTAATGATGAATTTAGTAATTTTTCAATGATTAATGTTTATCTGTTTGGTCGGTAAAACAAAGAATTACTTTTACCGATTATTTTTAGTCGGATTGATAAGTCAGAGAACTATAAGATATCTCGTGATCGGTCGGTAACGATGGTAAACTTTATATGATCAAAGGAATGCAAATGGACAATCATCTACGAGATTATTTCAATGAATCAAGCTCTCTTCAAATGTTATTACTGCATTTGATAATGTATTGATGGGCATTCTTCCTCTTTGGTAAACTTGTGTCTATTGGAATTCCGTAAATAACATATCATTAATGAAGCCATTAAATAGACTCAATATATTTAACAAATAAAATTATTTGTTGGTAACAACATACAACGTTTAGGAGTACTCGTAAGATAAAACAGAGCAGTTCCTACAACATGAAAAATTAAATTTAATTTGAGATTTAGAATATCTTTTGTTTTTTACAAATTTTTAAATAATTTTACAAAAATATAGTAAAACTGTATTATATATAAAATATATATGTTTTCATAAGCGAGAATTTATATTTTATATTTTAAAAGCTTCTTGCGGTACAGTATTGCTTTTCAAATCTTTTATAAAATTTTGAATACTTTTTCGCATATCCCAGTTTGTCTTATTCAAATATGTTTTACACCATTCTTTGGTTAATTTAGTTATTTGCCCAAATTTTGTAATTATTTCAAATTTCTCTGTTGAGCTAAAACATTCAGGTATAAAATCCTCATTGGATACTGTACTATCTATATTAGTTAAAGATTTATTATCTGGAGCATCACCAATGTTATATTGATCATTTGTAATAATATATTCATTGTCAGGTCTAACTGATAAAATAAAAGTTCTATTAAATGACAGAACTTGAGGATCACTACCAATATTCTTAAACAATCCAGAAATAGATATGGCTATACATTCATTGTCATCATATATCAGATCATATTGAAATGAGTTTTTATCATGATAAGTCTTTGGTAATGTTTTTAGAGCATTTAATACATTATCTTCTCCATAATATAAAAATTTATCCCTTTTATTAGGATCTGTTATTTTTAAAATATTTCTATTTGTAGTAAATTGCACTAATTTTCTTTTATGTGCGATAGAAAATGGAATACTAAAACTGAAAGAGTAAAAAGCATGTTTATCATATAATCCTCTCAAAAGCGTTCTATCTCCTTGATCGTATAAATTGAAAAAATGTGTAACAAATTGATATACAAGTTCTTGTTTTGTACTATCTTTGAAATAATTATTGTATATTAATGGCATATCAGAAACAGATATAGATACACCATCTAACTGAATTATATGTGGGCAATGTGCCTTCACAGAGTTTATATATTGTTTTGCACTAGAATAATTTTCACATAATGGATTACCATCCAACCAAAGTTTCACAATTGTTAAATTTTTTAAGGCCCCAAGATCTTTCATGTTCATTAAACTATTGTACCTTAGATCTATATATTTTAAAGAGATTAAATCTAAAGATTGCATTGCATCCAATGTGTATAATTCATTATGCTTTAAATTTAAATGTTCGAATGTGGCCACTGTTTTCTTTGCCACTTTTAATACATGTTCCAAGTTTGTTATTTGAGACAAAGGACAATAAATGGATTTAGACAAATCTAAATCCTTATGAAATGCTTCCAAATCTAATGATTTTGTATTAGAATCATACCTTCTTGTCAGAGTAGTTAGAAGAAGTGGTTGTATATTAACATTTAAATCCTGGACCGGGGCAAAACCCAACACTATTGTCAAAATCAGAGGATTACCATGTGGATTTTTAATAATTAAACTAGATCTGCATAGTTTCTCTATAGCAGGCCCACAATTTTTAGCTATAAAATATGAGTCTTCGCCACGCACTTGATATTTCACTGGTAACAAATATATAGGCTTTATAGAATTCAATATAGCTTTTAATACTTCTTCCTTGTTATACTGTGCACCTCTAATAACTTTAAACTCATGCCACAAATTTGGATTTTCCATTAGTAGCCGTTCTTGGAACATAGAATTTTGACCCATGGTCAATTTCATGGCCACAGAAGAATCTAGAGTACGAGTACGTGAACATCCCAAATTTCTTTGCATATTGCTTGATTTCTTGTCAAATCAATAGCATAATATTAATGGCAATATCTTTGTTCAATATTGATATATATATATATATATATATATATATATATATATATAACTATTGATCCTGTTTACAATTTTCTTGAAAAAATACCTGTGAAAAAAAAATTTCTTATTTACTGCATATAAAATTTTCTAACCTATGTGAACTCAATAATATAAATAATACATAATTACCAATAAGTTCCTAATTCAATTCATAATTCTAATTATCTTTTTTTTTAATCATTGTTTTTATAATAATTCATAATTTTTTATTGTAAGATATTTCTTTCGGATAAGACATTTTGAATCAGTTAATGCCACCATCCCGTAACAACATAATCAATATAATATTTGAATGTACGATATAATATTAAAGAAGAAGATATTAACATAAACATAATTAATGATAACGATTAATAAATGTTCTGATAATAATGTTAATTGAATATGTTCTTAAAAAAAAAAAAAAAAAAAAGAAAAAAAAAAGAATATAAGTACTACTTGTTCGTATTATAATGACGATCCAATCAGATTTCGTATTATTCGATTAATTTCGATCGACCAATCACAGTCACCTACTGAAGGAAGTAGCAATATAATTTCGATATTATTGCGATTATCGAAATCTCGAAATAGTAAGATTAGTTCCGCCGGTTCGTGACATAGTCCAGATTCGAAATAAAAGTCGTCGCGGAAAAGTTTGTATAAATGAAGAATATTAATATTATTGTGGTAAGTAAAATGATCTCTGTAAAAATTACATCGTCATTTTTCTTTGTTGTTAGAATAGAAAATTAATTATTACTGTGTCTAATACATGAAATTTATCTATGTCTACTTTCGTCGGGGGAGTGGGAGGACTTCTTTAAGCAATGATTTCTTAAAAGTTTTCTTCTGTCTTTGATTTCAGCATCATCATTGTCATCGCCTGATTGTCATCGAAATGAAAAAAGAATTCTTCCATATCTACAACGAGCCGTAGTTCGAGTATCGTCATAATCATTTACCTATGTACGTACAATTGCGAAAGGTGTAAGTAACTTATTTCTTTTAATATTCTTTTGAACATAGATGTGATAGTTTTGTATCTTAGGATAGACCGTTGATCGTTTGCGTTATACGTGTTCATACACGTGTACATATATATATGTATATATATATATTATACATATATATACACATACATGTATATACGTGCTGCAATATGACGATACGAAGCGCATTATAGCAATTCAATAATAAATTGTAGAACGTTCGGTCCGTTGTATTATGCGCGGGTAATCACAGTAATAAGCAGTTCTAAAAGTAACGTAAGTACGTTGTAGGTAGTAACGAATAAGCCGTAATCTCGGAGGATGCTCTCTCTTGCCTTCTCGACGCATCGATACAACCAACGTTCGATGCTAGAGAACGAAGAGAAGAAAGCGAGAGAAAAAGAGAGAGAAAGACAAAATATGATGAAAGATCCATGGGCGTCGTACGTAAACGCGATTATTCTCAATCGATTTATAACTTTATACATTTTCTTCGATCTTTTAACAATGGCGCAGATCTCTACCTTATCCGAGTGTTCTCATATATATATATATATATATATATGACATTTTCGATTATCGAAATGTATGGAATTAATTAACCGCGCCATCTGTGGTTGCTCATCGAAAAGTAAAGTTCATCATATGATAAGTTATCATATGATAAGGTCGATAAAAAATCTTGTTGGTAAAAAGTATTTCGTAATATACTATCTATATATATATATACACATATATATAATACATATGAGTATATATGTGTGTGTATATATATATATATATATTTATATTATATACATATATCTTTCGCAATCTGGCCTCTGGGGCACACACAAACTCTTATAAAGTAAATATAGTATATACGCCTATGCCATGGGTATATAGGGAGTACCTTGTACGTACCCGTTAAGCCAACATCTAATTCGATAACTGGCGAAAATAATAACGTAGCGATCCGTTGCCGTTCTAAGAGCAGAAGAAGAGCGTCTTGTTTCTCAGCATCCCTTTTTTCCTTGTACCGGGTGTTCGTTAGAAATCCTTTCAACAACAAGAGAAATTCCAACGTCTTAGATCTTTTCACAATTTTCATCGTTGTTCGTTATAATATCGTCGAATCGTTATATCGATTATTACGATGGTTCGAATAAAAAAAAATGAGTGGTAGGAAAAGGGAGCACGATTGGCGAAGTGATAGAGAGAGAGAGAGAGAGAAGAAAGAGGAAGGGGAAAAATGGTGGGAAGTTCCGAATGAAAAAAATTTTTCGGATGCGATGGGTTGGAGGAAAAGGGGGAGAAAAAAGAAAGTAAATAAATAAAAAAAAGGAAGGGAATCTCGAGGTAAAAGAAACGGTAGCGATTTATAACGATGCGTCCACGGCTACCTCGGTAGTCGATGACACTTATTAAAAGTTTCGAAGGTAGCTGGGAGCGGTGCATCGATCTTCTTCGTCGTCGCTGTCTCGTCCCACTTCTTCATCTTCTTCTACTTTTCCTCTTTCTCTTCATCTTCTTCATTTTCTTCTTCTTCGTCTTCGTCTTCGTCTTCTTCCTCTTCATCATCTTTATCTTTTTCTTCTTTTTCTTCTTCTTTTTCTTCTTTCTCCTTCCGCATCATCTTCTTCGCGCAACCGAGCAAGTAAGCAACCGAACAACCAAGCAACCAAAGCAAACCAAGCAAACAAGCAACTCTGCCTTGTTGCACGTCGACGAGAAATACCGAACAGTTTAATAAGCACAAGCGGTCAAGGCGATACCGCGATACAAGATACGAACCTGCGTACCATCCATCACCGGTCTCGACTTTTCGGTGGCTACTTTATGGACTCGATACAGGACTGTAGGGATTTACTATGGATCTTTTTTTATGCATTAAAAAGAAGGTGAGAAGTGGATGAGAACGAGCACGATATTGTCTCGATCGAGATATTATTTAATCACTTTCGAATAATAATATATTAATCTGTGACACATAATATACCATATTATACATTTTAAAATTATAATATTAATAGATACTCTTACATTTACTACGTACGTCGATAGAGAATTTAGAAGCAACTTATATTTTATCTCGATCGTTTGCGAATTTCATTCTACCCAATCTCCACCACTCCGTGTTCCACCTTACTTACCTTCCCTTCTTTTTACTATGCCACGGTGCTCCACCTCGCCTCTCCTCTTTCTCCCCCGTCGATGCATTAAATTCATCGTTCGTATTTCTCGCGTAATGTTCGCGACGATAATAAAGCTCGGAGGCGCGCTCGCTCGTATCCTGGTGGTCGCGTGCAAAAAATACGTTAATTCCGCGTAGCTTGCATGACCGTGCAAATAAATAAAACGGCAAACACATCGGGGCCGTGGCACCGTATTTTATATTTTATCCGGTTCGAATGATTGATTGCGCTCCGGTGTTCCTGCTACCGACACACAGAGTCCGCGAGCGAACGTACGTACGTACGTACCTACGTATGAACGTACGTACGTACGAACGAATGAACGATAGCATCTCTCGCGAAATGCCTTGCCACGGCCGCCATACCTACGGACTGTACTTGTCGTTTCACGCATTGTTTATTATTGTCCGATGCTTTTATCACGATCGACGTTATGTTGCCAGCCGGTATGAACTGCCTCGAGCACCGCGCAACCCCCTTTACATAGAACGCGTGAAAGGAGGACAAGGGGTGGACGAGAAGAGAGAGCCTCTAGGTCGCGTGTGTTGTTTCATCGAGCTTTTTTTTTTTTCTTTCTTTCTTTTCTTCTTTTTTTTTCTTCTTTTTTTTTTCTTTTTTTTTTCTTTTTTCTTCTTTTTTTTTTTTCTTTTTTTCCTTTCTTTCTTTTGTACTTTTGTGTTAAAACATCGTCGAGATCGATATTCAAAATAAAATTGATTTCTTCCGACGTATATGATAAAGTTTAAGAGAGAAAGAGATTCTCGTACCTCGGATGAATAATTATTATCGTTACGCGAGAGTGATTACGATAATTATAACGAATATTATCTCTTCTGTCGATCATATCTATCGGTATTATAAATTTTTATGATGTACGAAGAAATAAAAAAAAAAAAGAAGAAAAAAGCACAGTTTTAATCTCGTACGCGAGAACGTTGAAGTAAGAACAACAAAAAAAAAAAAAGGCTACATATTCACCGATAGTTCATAATATATTTTTGACATGGATCTTACGAAGAATTTGTTTTTTTCTTCTGTTTTTTTTCTTTTTTTTTTTCTTTTACTTTCTTTTTTTTTTTTTTTTTTTTTTTTTTTTTTACGAAATACACTGATAAAATAATATACGAAAGTAAAAGCGGAATAAGGGAGGCCCAGAATGTGCGCGCACGCTCGCGTTCCGCGTGTGTACTACGAGGAAGATCGTAATTACAGAAGCGAGACTGAAAACGCGCGCCTTCCTCCTTCGGAGCCTGCGAGGCACGATCTTCGATAAGTATAGTTGTTTCAGGATCGCGTCGATGCCTCTCTTTTACTCCCGCTATCTCGCATTATTGGTACAGGTCATGTGAAAAATTTATTGGCTCGAGCCGGATGCGTACTCCATCGTCTTTTCTTCTTCTTCTTCTTCTTCTTCTTCTTCTTCTTCGACGTTCCTGCAGGCAACTACTGTCATTTTTATATTTATCAACATCCTTAGAAAAATATCTATACTCTGTAATATATAGCTTTGTGATCCTTCCGTAGATCGATAACGCCCACGATGACTAATTAGAAAAAAATAGTTGCGCTAAAAAAAAATTAGACCCTCATTGAATATAACAATTTAATATATATTTCACGATTATATTTTTACATTAAATATGAACATTTTAAATAAACCCGCTGAAACTGTTTTATCAACATCGCGGTCGGTAAAAAACCTAGACGGAGAGTTTTTAATTCCTGCCGCTAGGTGGTATTGCTAGTGAAGTTTTTACCGCCTTAGAAAGAGAAAAAGAAAGAAAAAACAAAGGGAGAGAAAAAAATGGAAAAGACAATGAAAAGAAAAGAGAGCAAAAAGAAATTATATAAATCGATCAATTTCAAGCACACCGCAATGTCTCTTATTGAAATTAATCCTATAAATCCTGCTTCAAAAGAAAAAAAAAAAAAAAAAAAAAAGAAGAAAAAAAAAAAAAAAAGAAAAAGAAAAAAAAACAAAGAAAAAAAAATCAAGAAAAAAGAAAAATAACGAAGGTATTTATTCCGATAAATTATCAGATTGTTACAATAAAAAATAACATTGTTGATATCGTTGAAAATAATAAGATAGGCAGGTACGATTTGATCGATCTCGATCTTGTAACAATTCATAATATAAACGAAGAACTCCGAAGTTGGATTCGGATAGCGAGACGAAAGGGTTACATTGACGCAAAGTAGTAAGCCCCGGGCAGATTCTAGTTGAGGTACAGATTTATTAGCGATAGAGCGTTTCGATAGCCGCTCGTGCATCACCACGCCCATTCCGCGTGGCTGAAGAACGGAGAGAACGAAAGGCCGTAAGAAGGGACGTTGAGAAGAGAAGAGAAGAGAAGAGAAGAGGTGAAGGAGGAAGAGGAGGAAGAGGAGAAGGAGGAGGAGGCAGAAAAGGAGAAGGAGGAGGAGGGTTGAGCCCTCCTTGGCCTCGATGCGCTCGCAACGATGCGGAACGCTACGGCTGGCTGCTGCGCCGGCCCAAAGAACGCGATGCACGGGCCTACCGTCGATATAGCGCCGATGCTTTTCTTCTTCTTATTTTTATTTTTATTCTTATTCTTTTATTCCTTTTATTCTTCCTATCCTTTTTTTCTTTATCCTCGTGCCTCGCTCGATCGAGCAGCCGGCGGAGGGGAACCTTCGACGATTTCTCGCCCTCTACGCCCGAGGTGCACCGTGTTCTTACGAAGCTTCAACGAAGCTTTGATCTTTTCTCTTGGAGATCGTGAGAATGAGGAAGATGTAATTGTTCCCTCGGCCTTTTTTTTTATATTCATATTCAATTTTTTCATCATAGAATTTATCCCGTACCTACTTGTATTATTTCGATTAATATACACATATACATACATACATGCACATACATACACACATATACACACGTATACACACGTATATATATATATATATATATATATATATATATATATGTCTTTAATTATAGTGTAAATGATGTTTTCAAAGATATCAAAGCAAAGATAATCACTTTTGAAACATGACCATTGCATTGGTACGACCGATTAGTTCTTTAATAAATAAAAATAAAAGTAGACAATCAGAAATGAAACGATTTATTCGCACGGAACAACTTTCTCTCTCTCTCTCTCTCTCTCTCTCTCTCTCTTTTTGTAGTCAGATTCGTTATTTCAGCTGGGGGGCGGATCGAAATTTCTAAAGAGAAGAATAAGAAGAGAACCGAGAATCGATCGAACGATTTAAAGAAGGTACTCTTCGTGGTTACATCGCGATAGACGCCCTCGACGATCGTTATATCTCACCGTGGCGATAATTAGCGATCGTAGTGGATGTAATCGATCGTTTAGTGCCAACAGACGCGAGAGATACATCCTGGAAAATCGGAGATCGGTAACTACACACATTTATATACATATACATACATATATATATATAATATATATATATATATATATATATATATATATATATATAAAACAGAGAGCAGCGCAAAAGAGATAAAGAAGCATCGAACGGTGAATCTCTATCGGAAAGGAGCTTGCTTACGCCTCGGATTTATGGCTTTGATTACCAGTCCATATATACTCGTCTTCGTGATTTTGTATGGGTGAGTCGTGATCTTCCACGCCTCCCCTCTCTTTCTCTTGCTCTCTCTCTCTCTCTCTCTCTCTCTCGCACTCTTTCTTTTTCTCCCTTTTACTCACTCACTCACTCACTCACTCACTCACTCACTCTGTTTAACTCTCCTTCCGCTTCAACCCCATCCTCTATATAAAGTTATCGCATTCTCGTTCCGTAAGTGTCCATTGTCTTTCGGTACTTGGTATTACACTCCTACTCGATTTATCGACCGATGTAATTTCACTTTTACAATTGTCTTCGATCAAATTTTGACGTGGCATAAATCATCCTACCAAAAAAAATTTTTGAATTGACATTTCTACCTCCGATAGGACACGTTTTTTTTGTTTTGTTTTTCTTTTTTTTTTGTTTTGTTTTTTTTTCCCTCCCCAGATATGCGTTACATTTTGAACGTCATAGATCTTCACTTTCAACAATTCGATCGTAATGTCTCGTTTTGATCAGGACAAATATTCTATGATATATGTTAAACAATGATACGACATAGCAATGATTTATAATTAATTCTAATTTATCTGTAAATACCATTAGAGTATTTTCGATTGCATAACCTATCTGCATATCTACGAATGAATAAATTTCCTTTACATTTTAAATAGTCATAGATTTAACTTTCCAAAAGAAAAAAGAGAGAAAAAGAAAAGAAAAAGAAAAGAATTTGTACCAAAAAGTTTTACATTGGATCAGGACGAATATATTCATTCTATCGAATATGTCGTACGTATAACATGCAAAGTATTTAATTAATTCTAATTCATTTCTAAATACTATTGGTATCTTTTCTATTACATATACAAATACATAGATAATATTTGCATATCTACGAATGGATAAATTTGTTTTACATTTTTCAAGATCACGTGATATAGCAATGAATTTAATTTATCTTTAAATACATTATATTAGAATCTTTTCGATTGCATACATCGAGGGCAAATCCATTACGCTCGAGTCGATAAATTGAAAACAAAGAAAAAATCATTTTGACGAAAGCTCGTAGATGTTTGGATTCTTTTCTTTTTTTTTTTTTTTTGCTTTCTTTTTCTTTCGATATATACATATATATATATGTTTGTGTGTGTGTGTCTGTGTGTGTGTGTGTAGAAAGAAAGAGAAAGAGAGAGAAATAGAGTATCATGAGATACCGGATGATCCACGTTGATCTTTCGATCGTGGAACGGCAGTTAGGAAGCACGTTTAACGCGCGCCGAGGACGCCCCACGTCGAGCGGTGAGAAGATGAGAAACGTCGCGGGAGGTCCTGTCCTTAAGGAAAGGGCCAACGATTGATGGACATCCTCGACTACACGAGCCTGATTATTCGGTGCTCGCGTCTCTCCTTTTCCTTCTCTTCTCTTCTTTTTCTTATTCTTATTCTTCTCCTTGTCCTTTTTTTTTTCTTCTCCTCCTCCTTCTTCTTCTTCCTTCTCCTTCTCGTACACACGGAGGACGCAATGCGAACGGTGCACGCAACGTGTACGCACTTTGGTAATCACCGGTCGTTAGCGCCTCATTCACACTTCGACTATCGATATATCGTCTCGATGATCGCTCGAGAAGGACGAATAAAAGAGTTGCGACATCCCAATGAAGTCTCACGTTTCTTTAACACATATAATATTATATATGTATATACGTACGTACCCTATATATACCTACGTACTATATATTTATATGTGTGTGTGTATATGTGTGCCGAGTTTGCATTTGATTCGTAATTCATTTTGATTTTCTCTTTTTTCTCTTTCTTTTTCTTTTCTACTCAAGTGTGAATGGTCTTGTTTAATATCGTTATTGAATTTTCTGTTTAGAATTTCTATATGCACGTAGATATCCGATGGCGGGTTATATTGGTTTTCTTCAATAACCAATGGTAAAAGCAAATTTAATGGCTTACTATCGTATTTCTCGATTATTCAAATGTATTATTTTACGAGTTAACAATTACTATTAGATAGATATTCTCATTTCGTTTTATGTAATGGTAAAATATTCATCGTGACGTTTCATAAGCAAGAATATGCGCTATCGTTTGTCATTACGTTCGTACAAACTTCCAACATGCACATATATATATATATATATATATATATATATATATATATCCTATCATACTTCTATCAGACTTTCATATTATTTACAATATATGAACGCTCGATCATTATTCTTCTCTTTTAAAGAAAGACAGTTAAGTACCTCAATGGTTACTGTTCTCTCTTTTTGTACCTTAAGAAAATCATGAATAGAAAATTAACGAACGTGCAATAATGGAAATCTTTTGAGTTAGTTTTGCATCGAATAATGAAGAAGGAACGAACGTAATATAAACAATTTCATTTAAAAAAGAGCCACATATAGAAAGTAACATATTTAGAAGATAATAAAAAATATGCGAGAAAGAGATCGGAAAGAAAGAGAGACTAAGAGATAGAGAGAGAGAGAAAGAGAGGGAAAGAGAGAGAGAGAGAGAGAGAGAGAGAGAGAGAGAGAGAGAGAGAGAGAGAGAGAGAGGTAGAGAATAAGGAAGGATGTAAACGTTAGGTATCCGTGAATAATCGGTCTCTCTTTCTCGCGCTAATGCGCGTTTCATGCAAATGCACGTGGGCCTTCGTGCGAGATAAGAGCGGCGTGCGAGAGACGTTAAAAGGTCCGGCCTTCTCAACACCTCATCTTTTCTGGTAAGCCTTGATGATCTTCGAAACTGGTTGGCTCATTAATATGTGAAGGGTGGTGCCACCTACTGGGCGGAGCAGCAGGTCATTGAAACAATGGTGTTATGACTAGATATCGTCAGGATCATATGTGTATCTCGCTTTCTCTCTTACAGTCGATTGATTCCAACCGATGATCGATCGATCCCTCTCTCTCTCTCTCTCTCTCTCTCTCTCTCTCTCTCTCTCTCTCTTTCTCTCTTTTTTATATATTTTTTTTCTTTTTTTTTCTTTCTTTCTTCAGTAACTAGCCTCGTGGTTATAACATCAAAGCCTAAGACCCCATTGAGATTTCTCCTTTCTTCTTTCTTTTTCACTCCCCCATGCCCAACCCCTCTCTCATTTTTTTTTGCATCATAACTTATTATAATTGCCTAAATCATCAGTGATACTTTACTCCATATCAAGATTAATTATTAGAAAATATCTAAAATTGCAATCTAAATATGAAAATGTTCTAATTACAGTCTAAATATGAATGATACTTTTATTTCTCATGTCGTAATTAGTATAAGAAAATTTGGAAATAATGAAAGAAAAAAAAAAAAAAAATAAAAAAAAGGGGAAAAAAAATAAGTAAAAAAAAGTTATTCTTTCTGTATTAATATATTTTATTATTAATACGGAAAGAAAGGGAAAGAAAAAAAAAAAACAACAACGAAAAAAACAAGAGCGGATTGGTACGCGAACACAGGTAAAGGCAACACCATTCTAACTGGATCCAGTGGTCCTAGTTCTCATCCTCATCCTCATCCTCATCCTCATCCTCAACCTCAACCTCATCCTCCTTCTTGAGGAAGGGTAGAGTGCCAGTCATATATTAAAGGACCGTTGGGGACACCTAACAAGCTGGCAGGACACGTTTCCCAGAATCAGGCGGACCTGGGATGCTGCGACCTACCCTCTCCGCGAGACTCCCTTCTTCTCCTCTCCTCTCTTTCTCTCTCTCTCTCTCTCTCTTTCTCTCTGTCTCTTTCTCTTTCCCTCCTTTCTTTTACCCATCGTTCGCACGTTATCCATCTTTTTTCCTCTACCTTTTTTCTTTTTTCTACATTTTATTTTCTTTTTTCTTTCTTTCTTTTTTTCTCCCTCTCTTTCTATTCCATTGGCGATAAAAATTATGGTAAAGTTGAACGCATGTAAGAGAGATGATCATCGGAATAAATTATTTTTATTTTATTTAACTTCGAAAAAAATTTAAGATATACCTTTTAGAAGATATAAAATATTCATCGATTTTATAATCAAATCTATTTAACGTCGTAACATAATACATTCGGGTGCTAAGTATATGATGACGGATACGTGAAATATCATTTGATCCGATTGATCGGCTAGCGAAAGTGATTAAATTGTTGAATGCAATTGTTGAATTGTCCAGAAACTGTTATCGGTATCTGAAGATCGTAAGTTTGTTCTTGTCCCAATCCAGGTTTCAATAATGTACACCATTTACCTCTTTTGATAAGAGTCATTGAATGGGAAATAACTATGTATATATGTTTGTATGTATGTATGTCCTTTATCCCTTATCGTTAAAAATACAAAGGTAAAAGGAAAAGGATATAGATAACGGTTCTTTTATCCAGAAAAGTTTTTGTTTTCGCGATGAAAAAGTCGGCTCGCGTATAGAGGGAAACAATCCCCTGTTGGCATTCGGCAGGCCAATAAATTAATCCAAGCGAGTTCGACCAAGGTAAGCCTTCGCTTTCGGGTGCTTCCTAAAATACCCGAACGAGTTTACCAGAAATAAAAACAAGTCTTAATTAAATGAAACGATCGTCGTCGTAGTCGTCGTCGTCGTCGTCGTCGTCGTCGTCGTCGTCGTCGTCGTCGTCGTCGTCGTCGTCGTCGTCGTCGTCGTCGTCGTCGTGGTTAGCCGGACTTCGCCCTCGCTCTCCAACATCCTACAGAGTTCGATAGTTCCGCCATGTTCTTTTTTTATGTCGAATTTAGTGCGCTGCGTTCCGGCTCGAGTAAAAGGAGGAGGAGGAGGAGGAGAAGAAGATCGTTTAGGAGTAAGCGCACACTCGTATACTATTATTCGATTACACGAGAGCACCCTTCGAGAGTGCAACTTTATTATCACCATACGAATAATCGCGATTCATCTCTTAAACGTTGTTAATAATTTATTTTCACCATCTATAACTAGAGAGACAGAGACAGATACAAAAGCAAAGATAGTATCGAGTTTGTTATAAATTCTATCGCCAAAGTTAATAACACACCTGTAATATGGTGTTAGGTTTATGTTTCTAATTATACTTTGTTCAATATATATTCTCTCAATTATATAGATAATATGTATGTTCGGATTTATATTCGTCCACGGTATTAAAATATTATTCGAGTAGTATTTATTTTTATCTCGATGATATTAGATTTATGATTAGATATCTTAGAGATTTAATTTCGTCCACTCGATAAAAAAAAGAAACAAAAAAAAAAAAAAAAAACAGAAAAAAAAAACAAAAAAAAATTATAGACGTAAAAGAAAATTGTTTTATTCGATTGAAAGAAAGTTCCGCCTACGCTCCCGATTGGTCCTTACTCGTTGTTCAGAGGACTCGTCGAGGACTTCCCTTTTGCGGTCCCAGCTCAGGTAGCATGGTCGTAGTATCAGAAACACATCGTGTCTTACACGAACTGCGTCCGATAACACTATTACACCCGAAAGAATTCACGCGGTTCTCTTCCTTTCACGATTAGAGTAGCTTTCCCAAAGTGGACTGAGAGAGAGAGAGAGAGAGAGAGAGAGCCCACTATATCGGAATTCTTTCGTTCGTGCTTAATTAAGTCGACCGTTCCGAATCGATTTCTTATCCGCGGACATGTTACTTGGATTCTAAAAAGACTAAAGGAAAAAAAAAGAAAAAAAAAAAAAAAAAAAAAAGGAAGACCAAAAAAAAAAATATAAAAAATAAAAAAGAAAATATCTGGTAGTAACTCGAGATTACGATTTGTTTCTTGGAATCATGATAAATTTTTCGTGATAACTAATCTAATCTGACGATGTGATTCTTATTTAGACTTTAACGTGTTACGAAACGTGTTATAATCTTTGATTATATTTGATGATATTAGAAAGTATCGAGATTTTTAATTTACATTTAAAAAAGAAGAAGATAATAATAATGAAAATCTATGAAATTGTTGTATGTTAATGGATAATTTTTCACATGTGATCCTTAATAGTCTCTAAATTAGAAAGTATTGGGATTAACAGGATCGTACGGTTCACACGAAGTGAATAATTTTAAAATGCGTCGTCGATGTCAAAAAGCAACTGGTACATCATCGAGCAGTCGTTAAATTCGATAGGTACCTTATGTGACAGTTCGATTAGATCGACGAGTTCACAATGGAATTTCGATTCGTCTCGCGTCGGGCCACAATTCCTCTGATCACGTCCTTCCTTCTATAATACGAGTATATGTATATATATATATATAGCTTACGTCTGTTAACAGGCATTGATGTGTTATTACGCGCCCTCTCAAATTATTTTCGGACCGATCGAAGCACGCGCTGTCTCGATCGACGTTGGAAGATTGATGATTGACGTTTTTCGTAGGTTTGTTACGAATGTCCTTGCGAAAAGCAAAAACCTGCCGATGAATTAACGATCCATCAGATATACCTTGATATAATTGTAAGTATAACCACCAATGATTCATTAAATACGAGAAAAAAAATTCTGATCGGATATATAACGCCGATTGGAATAAAAAGAAAAGGGAAAAAAAAAAAAGGAAAAAAAGAACATAAAAAAAAAAAAAAAAGAAGAAAAAAAGAAAGAAGAAAAGAGCGTAAAGATAGTTTGAACAATGGAGGATTAAGAATTCAGGATAAAAATTCTTACGATGACAGGTTAGGACCAGAATGGTAGGGGGGAGGGGTAGGGAAAGGGTCAAGGGTAATGCATTCCGTGAGTTGACACTCGTAGCTGGTTCGAATGTTTCGGATTTTTTCTCTTCCCCTCTTCGTCTCGACCTTTTGTCCTTTCGATGCATCTTATACCTCTCATCCTCCGACCAGCTGTATCCAACAACACGCGGCGTATTATAGGCCCATGAAACCGAGGAGAGAGAGAGAGAGAGAAAGAGAGAGAGAGAAAGAGAGAAAGAGAGAGACAGAGAGAGAGAGAGAGAGAGAGAGAGAGAGAGAGATCTTCTTGCCTGTGTAGTACGGTTCGTGTTCTCGGTTCTTGGAATCGCTAATTAGTGTCCACCTTGTTTTATTTCCATGCCGCTCGTTCGGAGCCTTAAAATTGGTGTCCACGCTAGGAACGACAACACCGAATCCTTCATAGGGTAAACCCTCGAGACGGATCCGACGCTTCTGCCGAAGATTTCTCATACATTTATTTCAATTCCAATTATTTGTCGAAACATTTCAATGCGACGTATCGAAAAGCGTCAATCGTTCTTAAATGTCGGTCTTTCTTTTTTTTTTTTCTATTCGCGACACTTCGCCATCGATTTTCACGATTATTATTTTTATTATTATTATTATTATTATTATTATTATTATTATTATTATTATTATTATTATTATTATTATTATTATTATTAACAAATTAATTGTGATCATTAAATTCAATTGCCTGTATAAAGTATGTATAGATAATATTTAAATGGAATTAATCAAATTTATCAAGATCTTAGATCTAGATAATGCAAAAGTGATTAAATATACGTAAACGTTAAAGGATCATTTTCTTCGATAGGAGCGATCGTTTTTATCTTAGAAACGTAATTACCCGGTATAATTATCCATGGCGAGAGTTCGGAAGCGTGCCCCGCGCGGCGAGACTTTATCGGACTTCTTCAACGAATTTCTCGAATGACTTACGTTTCTTTCGATCTTTCGCACCTCCTTCGGTAGTTCTAACTCCTTTTCCTTCGTTTTGATCCACGCTGCTGATTCCCCCCCGGTGTCCGGATGAAACGGGCTTGATTCTTGGAATCACTAATTAGTATCCTTTTGCTTTCTTCTTTTCCAATCGGCGAACGAACAAGAAGAAGAAGAAGAAGAAGACGAAGACGAAGACGAAGAAGAAGAAGAAGAAGAAGAAGGAAGGGTTCACGAACGGATGGATCCGATCGAGTAGATCGTTCAGGACTCGTTCGCCGAGACTGACTGACACCTTTAACGATATGTATCATATGTTTACGAACCTAATATTGCACAGCGCAATTTTTTTCTACGAATGAACGTCTCTATTGTTAATAATATTAATGAACAATTTTTTTTTTTTTAGTCCAAAGTCACACCTAATATAATTTCTCGAAATAGATCGATAATATTATTATTCGTTGTGTACACCAAATATTGTTCTTTCATTTATACCTTTCGATATATCAAAGAAAGAAATTAATTTTTCATCAAAGAAATGGAATAAAAACAAAATCATTTTTTGACACAACGAAAAGGAAAATGAAAAGAAACAAAAGTACGTACTACTTATATCTATAAGAAAGATTGAAAGTTGATCTAGCTGTAAGAGGATCATATATCGTTACCGACGATCCACGGATGTTTGCACGTCCTTTGCCAGGAACAGGACGACGACGGAATAAAGCAGAAACGTGACTGGCGCTCCTCGCGATTTACGTCAAAAGCAGCGGCATCGTGAAACTCTCGCATACCGAATAACGACGTCGTCAAGAATAATATCTCCTATGTAGATTCGATTTCCGATAGAAACTGGCATCGTACCATGAATGTTAGTAAAAGACTATACGTTCAAACATTTTTTTTTCTTAACGTCGAATCTAGAACATCATAGTTAAAAATTCGATAATTTACAAATTGTCATTATAATTCAAATGAAATATCACAAGAGATTTATATATTTAGAATGTAATAAGGCTTTTCGATATTGGATAATTGCAATTGTTTGAGAAATAATGACGAAGAGATTCGAATTGACCGGTTCCCACAATTTAAACAGTAGTACAATCTGTGGAAGTAACCCATAAATATCTTTCCCATCGAGAGAAGCCAGTCGGACATCTCACGTTTTAAAGTTTCAGTAGCCAGGCGGCGGCAGCGGGGGTGGCGGTGGTAGCGGAGATATCCTTCTGTTCGTTCGCCTTTGAGTCTCGTTCGCGCGGTGATAGATAATGACAATTTTGCGTAAGGGAGGACGAACTGGTGGACAATAACAACAACGACTGATCCTTTAACGAGACGAGAAGAGTCCGGGGGTGGCATGAGAGCCGCGAGAGAATGGAAAAGAAGAAAGTTGGAAAAGGATTTGAGATCCAAGAGAACTTCTCTTTTTAAAAGGATCAAAGCAAGAAAGAAAGAGAGAGAGAGATGGGTGGTATGGAAAGGGCTCTCGGTGGGGTGAGAGGGGGGAGGGGGAGAGCGTGTGCACGTCGAAGGCGGCAGGACGGAAGGACAATGCGCCGCTCTCGCATCGCTCGCCGGCCCGCCAACAGGATAGCAGTTTTTTGCCCAATTGAATTGAATGTAAAACACGGCCTTACATCAATCTGAGCCGCGAGGCTGAGTGACCGGAGTGATTTAAGTATCGTCGAGTTCGCCGCGCCGGTCTTTAGAGCTTTCGTACGTGTTCCTCTCTCTCTCTCTCTCTCTCTCTCTCTTTCTTCCTTCGGCTTATAGGCCACTGTTGGTAAGCTGAGCTACTCTGGAATCGACGCGAGGAACGCCGACTGTTAAGTCGCGTCCGAGACCCACGCGACCACCTTCGTCATTCTTTTAATCTACCTCTTTAGGAGAACCTTTTTTTCTCTCCTCCCCTTCGTCCTCCTCTCCACTTCTCTTTTTCTTTTTTCTCCTTTTCTTTTCTTTCGTATAATACATCTTTTCGAGCTAATTTCATCGCGATAAGAAAAGATTTTGAATCGGTAATGTGGTTGAAAATTTTATTCTAACGACGATGAAGGAATCTCATTTGACTTATCGAATGCGATTGATTAGACTCGACTCGTCTTTTTCTTCTTCTTCCTCTTCTCCTTTTTCCTTTCCTTTCCTTTCCTTGCCTTTCCTTGCTTTGCCTTGCCTTTCCCTTCCTTTTCTTTTCTTTCTCTTTTTCGGACAAAATTGGAAAGAGAATAAACGTCCTGATTTTCAAAGTAGAAAGATTGGCGATACGTTTTACTGAGAATTTATAGCAAGAAGGGAGAGGGTTCTAACAAGAGACTCAAGAGTTGTGTTCCACCACGGCGGAGGACGTCTCTCGCAAGGAGAGACGGAAAGACGACAAGTATCCTGAGTATCTAACTACTCTCGCGGACTGGTATGGTAGTTTACGCTTATAAGGTCAGATTACCTTAAGTATGTAGAACGTTTTTCTTCGCTTGGAATGCAAGTCGCCTCGATGTCGCGCGTCGTCCCTTCTGAGAAAATCATGAATGTACCGCGAGCGGCCGGCTCGTCGAAATTACAAATTATAATTCACGATCGGTGGAACGTACACGGGGCCAGCTAACAGCGACGTTCCCCATCGATCGGACAAATTCGTCGAATATGTAATCGTTTGGAATTACGAAAAAATTCCTCTCTTAATCGTACTTATGTCCCCCGATATCTTTCTCGTTCTCTTTAAAGGTTTATTGATTTTGAGTGACACGATGATATCGATCCGAAAGGGAAGATTCTTTAAAGCGTCGTTGGTAATGGTGCTGATGGTGATGATGCTGGTGATGGTGATGGTGATGGTGATGGTGATGGTGGTGGTGGTGGTGGTGGTGGTGGTGGTGATGCTGGTGATGTTGGTGGTAAACGATTCAATTGTAAATCACGAAAGACCTTTAGGGATCCCCCCGTGGCAAATGTGCCACGTAAAAATGAAGTTGGGCACCGCTTCTATTTCAGGCGCCCACTTAATGGTATAATGTAACGTTCCACGGTGACAAACTCCACGGGGCGAACAACATTCCCCTGTTGAAATTTTTCCTTTTTCGCGTCGTTCTCCTCGTCGTTCGGGCCAACGACAAGAGCGCCCTTTTGTTTCCCAGATTCTCCCGCCTCCCTCTGCCACACACTCTCTATATCTCTTTCTCTTTCTCTCTCGATTATGCAGGAACGACCTTATCGATGGTCCTCCCTCGAACGTTTCACGGATCCTCTTTTTTCTTCCCGTGGGAAGAACATGGATACTTATTTCTCGAAAACAGTGAACGTCGAAAAGAGAAAAAAATGAAGAAGATGAAAAGAAAAAGAAGAAGAAGAAGAAAAAAGAAAAGAGAGCTGTCATGATGTATCCCTCGAATTCATCTTTAAAACGATCAAAAGATCATTCTCCTCCATCTTCATGAACTTTAATCACTTTATGACGAAGTGAAAGAAAGAAAGAAAGAACGAAAGAAAGAAAGAAGGGAAAGAAAAAAGAAAGGAAGAAAGGAAGGAAGAAAGAAAGGAAGAAAACAGGCAAGAGAGTTTGGAGACACTCGGACGCCCCAGGTGCAATTCGACTCGCGAAATCGGACGTCCCCGTGCGACTTCCCCTCTTCTCCGCACCCTCACGGTCCCTTTTTCGCGCAGCAGTAGGAGGTATAAAGGGGGTGAGGTAGGGGTGTTCGCGCGCAGGACGCGTACGAGGACTCCTTCGCGTACGTTCTCACGTAGATAGGTCCCCGTACATGTTAGGGAGAAAGAGAAGGAGAGAAGGAGATAGAGAGAGGCACAGAGAGAGAGAGAGAGAGAGAGAGAGAGAGAGAGAGAGAGAGAGAGAGAGAGAGAGAGAGAGAGAGAGCCGAAGGTGGGTATATACACCAAGGGATACTCAGGTATACCAAACCGTTGTCTTAAGGCTACCATATATTACGTCTGATGCCATGGGGTTCCAGGGTCCTCCTCGTTCCACCTGCGCGACTTCGAATCGCTCCCTCCTCCTTCTCTTTCTCTTTCTCCTTCTCTTCCTTCTCCTCCTCCTCCTCCACCTCCTTAGCTACTTCGAGGATAGACCGAGATAGAGAAAGGGAGAAAAGAAATGGAGAGGAGAAGAGCACGAAGGGGTCCCACAGGCCCCGTGTCGTCGCGGGCATTCCTGGAGCTGATTTTATTTGTAGGATGTCAACCAGTCGGAGCCAAGCAAGAGAGAGAGAAAGAGATAGAGAAAGAGAGAGTGGAAGGGACGCAGAATGCGACTCTTGTGGAGAGCGTGAGAGAGAGAGAGAGAGAGAGAGTGAGAGAGAGAAGGGAGGTGCATGGAACCCTGACCAGACCCGGAGCGGACAGGACCGAACGGCAATTAATTCCCCTTTAGATTTATCGTGTCTAACTTCGACGATCGGACCCCGTGGATCCTATTACCCTCCTTGGGTCCTCGATGATTTCGAAGGGACTCCTCCTACTATCTGCCTTCTCCTCGCACGGACCATCTCGTGCCAATCACTTCGTCGCTTCCGCGAGATCTTACCACTTTTTCTTTATTTTTTTTTTTTGTATTATCTTTTTCTTTTTTTTTTCTTTCCTTTTTCCTTTCTTATTTTTTCTTTCTTTTTCTTTTTTTGTTTTTGTGTGTGTGTGTATGTGCGTGTTTTTTTTTTTTTTTTTTTTTTTTTTCCTTTCATCTAATTGCTCGCCAACACGAAGAAATGTACTCGAATCGATTTACGTGAATCATCAACTGGTCGGACTATGTTGGTAAAGAGAGTGATCAGGTTGATTACACATTCCAAGATTTATCTTGCTTATATCTTGCCTATATAGTAAACGCATTCCAAATCTTTCGTTGCTTTCACTTTTCCCTAAGACTATAAGGTCAGGAGAATGCTCTCTACCCGTAGAACGTTGAATAATATCTATTCGCAAATTATAATTCCACATATGCTAGCACGGACTTATACTCTTGAAGAAAATATTAAATATACATACATACATACATACATACATATATATCTATTTCTTTTTTGGAAGAGAGAGAGATAGATAGAGAGAGAGAGAAAGAGAGAGAGAGAGACAGAAAGATAGTAATAAAGAATTAATTGGTCGAGGAGGCAAGGAGGAAAAATGACATTTCGATCGTTCGTTCGATCGTACCGCATACAAAGTACGTTCATTCGGAATCACTCTCAGCGAATCATGTGCTGAATCGTTTAAGAAAGCGCCGTTTTCTTCGACCTTCCGGTTGAAGGGAGAAAGAGGGAGAGAAGGGAGGGAGAAACGGGAGGAGCTGGAGGGAGGAAGGAGTTGGGAGAGAACTTTTTTGCGGTCAACAAGGAAAGGCATATGTGGGATAAAATGGAGAATTCTCAAACGAGGAGCACGCATTATTACTTGGCGTTGTAACGCATATTCGTTGGTTGTACGTGAACCGAATCGAGAGAACATTCCATTTCTCTTCGATCGTTGAACACTCGTGCGACTTCTCTCTCTCTCTCTCTCTTTCACTCTTTTCCTCTCTTTTGGTTTCGAGTGCTATGTCATAAAAATATTCTTTTGCAAGGATAATGTATAGTATTCATCTCGATTATTGTACCTTGTCGATCGGATCTGAAAGAAAAAGAGGTAGACTGCAAGAGATAGAGAGAGAGAGAGAGAGAGAGAGAGAGAGAGAGAGAGAGAGCGAGAGAGAAAGGGAGAATGCGAGTGGCTACCGTCTTTGATTATCAAGAAGGCACATTTTTCTTTGCGCACGACTAAAAGATGCGGTCGTCGAGATAAGAATGACCGAGGATCCTTCCCGCTAATTTTACCTCCGTGCTCGTTTAAATCCAAACGCTTACGGATCTTTTCCAATTATACGAAAAGCGTGTATATATGTATGAGAATTTCGTTAGATGATAAATCTAATGAGAAAGAAAAGTTTTTAATTATTCATCGAATTATTGGCTAGCTAAGTTAACAACGAGAATTCGAGTTTCCGATGATTCGACGAAACGCGAGTCAGATTTTTTTTAGGAGAAAAATCTTTCGCTTGGAAAATTAGCCGTCGGCTCGTAGCTAAGTCGGCTTTCGTAAGCTCTCCTTCGGTATCCAAGCTGTAATGGTTCGTGGATATTCTACTCACGATCCATAGATCGTTGGGTGCCGTGGTAGCTGAGACTGCCCGCTGAGAGTCCCAACACTATCGGTCCTGGATCAGGCACGGATTTCAGAAGCTACCAACTTATATATATCCACGGCGTTTATGTACGTTTATGCCTGTGTGCGGCGGAGTCTTTACGGACCCCCTGCTGCATCGGCACAACGCGACCGTTGCCGAAGATCCGTCGCGAAAAGAAAGAGGAACTAACGTTCGACCTTTGACCTCGCCTGGACACCGATATTCCTCTTCAAAGAGGAAAGGCGTAAGACGACGACGACGACGACGACGACGACGACGACGACGACGATTCACGAACGATTCGCAGTAGTTTGAGAGAAGAACTTTTCGAACCTGGGTAGAAGGTGAGGGGACAAAAGGTTGAGGGGAGCTGGTAAAGTTTCCATGGTGTACTTACAACTGACATAACGTTTAACTATTTATAGATCCGAAGAGATACTTTTCTCGATAATATACTAAAAACTGTCGTAGGGGAGGGGGATAAAAATATGTATGTATAGGTAAGCGTACGAAGAGGACTAAATGGAGAGGGGAGGGGACACGATCTCGAAGAAATATCTGAGATTTCTTTCATGGTGGGAGGAGGGTGTGTTAAGAGTACGGCTCCTCTGTTTTTAGATATAACCCCTTCTCTCTCTCTCTACCTCTTTCTCTCTTTCTTTTCCTATTGCCGCGATCTATCGACCGGTCGAAAATCGGAGAGGAACCGCATGCGAGTTGGTGGATGTCGTCGTTGTCGTCGTCGTCGTCGTCGTCGTCGTCGTCGTCGTCGTAGTCGTCGTCGTCGCTGTAGTCGTCGTCGTCGACGTAGTCGTCGTCGTCGACGTAGTCGTCGTAGTCATCGTCGTAGTCGTAGTCGGCGTGCGAGAGGAGAGTGTACGGGCCCATTTATCATACAGGAAACAATAGGAACTGGCAAAACACGTGCTTCGCGCGCGCTCTGTAAAACCGCCAGAGAGAAAGAAAGAGATAGAGAAAGAGAGAGAAAAAGAGAGAGAAAGAGGGAGGATCAAGCAGTAGAAAAGAAGGATGCTGGAAGAGAAGGGTGGATGGAGAAGAGAGCGGGTTCGAGATACATAATACGACGAGGCAGCAGGCGATGCAAGCAAAAAGACACAGAAGTGCTGTGGTTGCTCTTCCACCATAGGAGAGAAAGAGAGAGAGAGAGAGAGAGAGAGAGAGAGAGAGAGACAGAGACAGAGGTAAAGAGAGATGAAGAACTAGAGAGAGAAGAAAAAGAGAGAGAGAGAGAGAGAAAGAAGGGGGAACGGTCTCCTTCATTTGTTAAAACAATATAACAATTCATTTTTGTCACATCCACTGGCGAAGGCCTTTTATTGTGATGGGACCGTCCTCGGGCGAGCTCGGAATTGTTTCACCGCTGGGCAAACTATTGTCAACTCCGGGCCCATTCTTCTTTCAGGGCCGTACGATACTTCTTCTATCGGTTCCACCATGTTATTCTCGGCTTCTTGACTTTACTACTTTCTCTCTCTCTCTCTTTCTCTCTCTCTCTCTCTCTTTCATAAGAAATATATATGTTTACTTTTCATAACATTTAATTACTCTAGAAAGTGCCTACTTTATTTTATAATCAGAGATCTTTTTCTTTTCTTTCTTTTTTTTTTCTTTCCTCCTCTTAAATCCATTTAACAGAGATTCGTGTCAGCGCGATCATTTGAATTTGGAATTATAACAGAGGAAATTTGTATTTAAAAAGATATTTTTCATGAAAGTATACGTGCTTTGAGATGCCCTCGAAATTCGAGTGCTTGCAATCGTCTCGGATTTACATTCGTTTCTCGAATTAACATCGCGGCGAGTAAGTTAAGCGTAAGGACGGGTCAGGGCCGACGTTCGCGAACGTCACGCGACTTGCTTGAGACACGCGAGGACTTTGTTTCTTTCTTTCTTTCTTTTTCTCTTTGTACTTTTTTCTTTTTCTTTTTCTTTTTCTTTTTCTTTTTTTTTTTTTTTTTTTTTTTTTATTCTTGGCTTATCAGTCAGCCGCCAAAGAAAAAAGTCGAGCTTCTATGGGCTTTCAGGGAGGATATCTTGGTGAATGTGTCCTTGTTTTTAGAAAGTTAATTAACGAGCTTCTCCCTCTGTTCTTTGCTAAAAGCCGACTTCTTTTAGGTTCCTATACCTGATACATATATTTCACACAGGGCACGCTCGTCGTCAGGATTAGTGTTGTTGAAAACGATTCGCAGTTTACGAGACCGTTCGATTTTCTTTAGAGAGTTTATATGTACATATATATATATATATATATATATGTATATATAGACACACACGCACACGCACACACGCACACACACACACACATCCAATACTTCTTGGCTAAACCTCTGAAACGTTCGTTTTTCGGAATATCCCCGTTGCATTCCCTAAAGTTTAAGAGCGACGATAGATTCGCAGCGAGGGAGACCATTATGGATGAGCGAACTAAAGCCGGTCTTCCTGGTCCCTGCCATAAGTTAGCTGCCACCGGTGGGAGCCGGCTTGCATGAGAGATACTCGCAACGGCACATTATTTACATATTTATACATTAAACGTTCACCCCTGCTATGCTCGCGCGCGCGCGCGCGCGCGAGAGAGAGAGAGAGAGAGAGAGAGAGAGAAAAAGAGGAGGAGAATCTTACGCGAGATTCTATCTCTACCGCGGTTCAACTTTCAAAAGGAAATCTTACAAACTCGATTATATATATATGTTATTGCATTCGATGACAGTATTCAATTAAAATGATCCTTAATTTCTCGCGATGTATCATTCGAAGGTTTTAGTATCAGTAATCATAATCGTTGAATCGACTGAAGAAGGAAAAAAGAAAAAGGGAAAAAAAAGAGAGAGAGAGAGAGAGAGAGAGAGAGAGAGAGAGAGAGAGGGAGAGGAATATGTAACACCGATGAAAGAACAATGTTGTTGACCTATCGAAAGGGGGTTGCGTCCGGTGTCGGGTGCTGTTGAAGGAGTAAAAGGGAACGATCCATAAAGAGAGAACGCGTGTATTATTCACGTGGCTACCGTGGCCTTGGGAAAGGCTGGTCTCGCGATAATACGCGTTAACGACTTTATCGCGTTATAACTGCTTGCAAGCTTGCCCTCGCGCGAGCGATGGTGCTGGGCGGCCCTGCAAGCAAACGAGGAAGGAATTATCGATCGAAGTCCGAGCGGCCGGAGAGCACCGATGGCGTCCACGATAAATCTTCATAGTTCCTTCTGACACGTTTCACGTGGCCACCGAGCGTTATCTTGGGGGGCCGCATGAAATATGTCGGAAGCGCTTTTCTTTCTCCTCGAATATCGCAAGCTCACGCTCGACGTTCGAGAAACGAAACGGTCCTCTCTCTCTCTCTCTTTCTCTTTCTCTCTCTCTCTCTCTCACTCTTTCTTTCTTTCTTTGTACATACACCTACGAACGAATGGATAGGTAAAAAAGGAAAAAGGGAAAGAAGCAAAACATAATACACGTGAGCTCGTCTATCTCGCGAAATGACGGATCGATGATGCATTAGTAACGACTTTATCCCTTTGGACGTTATCGCGAGCCTATCGTCGCCACTTTTTTCTTTTTTCTTCTTTTTTTTTTTTTTTTTTTTATTCGTTCTACTCGCTCCTCTGCGTGTTCTTTTTTTTTTTTCACCTTTGCTCGAAGGAAAGGGTAACACGTTGAGAAACTCACGGACTACCGGAGTTCCCTCTTTTGTATCCACGACATAGCTGCTAATTTACGCGGCAACGATCGAACGTCCTCGTCGTTATC
Source organism: Vespa mandarinia (assembly GCF_050613455.1). NCBI lineage: Eukaryota > Metazoa > Arthropoda > Insecta > Hymenoptera > Vespidae > Vespa > Vespa mandarinia. The sequence goes on along the minus strand of NC_140821.1, from coordinate 1,288,571 downwards.
GTCGTCGTCGTCGTCGTCGTCGTCCTCGTCGTTGTCGTCGTCGGTCAGCGATAAAATTCAGGCAGCTCGTTCGAGAGGAGTCCGTCTCAGAGAAGAGTATCCCGTTGATATTTCGTATGCGATCCGCGGGGGCCCCGTCAAAACGCGCCGACCGTGTCGCGCGAGGACTCTTCCAATAAAACACACGCTGGCTGCTCCGAACCAACTCCTATGAGTAACTTTCGCGGCGCTGGAATTCCATGAGAGAAAGACAGACAGAGACTGAGGTATCACAAAGGGACCGCTTTTAGACCGCAACCCAAATGACCAAGAGACGATGCTATTTTGGTTAAAACTGTGTTATAGAATTTTGCGAGAAATTTACTAACCGGTAGGTAGGGGGGAAAGGGGGAACTTTCAATATTCTGGGAAGCATCTCTGGATTCCAATATTTCACATTTTTTTATTTTTATATATCTACGTCATTCTCTCTCTCTCTCTCTCTCTCTCTTTCTCATTCCCATCCTTGCCCCCTTCTTGCTTTGACTCCTTCGACTCCTCCTCCTCTTCAAGTTCAAAGTTTATACACGGGCATCCCTAGGAAGCGTCGAATTTGGCGCTGAAGTACGTGCAAGATATCGAGCTTCCTATCCGGCATAATTATGCAAAAACACGGTTGGCTCGGGTCCACGAAACGGGGGATGAAGGAAAAGGGCAACTCGCAGATTCGAATCGGCCAAGATCAAAACAGCGCAGACGGCTTGGACAAATTGTTGGATTTATGGATTGGGTGGTAAGACGAGGATAGGGGTGAGAGACTCGTAGCTTCTGCTTTTGTTATCGTCAAAATCTCCGTAACTTCCGAGAAAGAGAAGAAGCCGAAGTAAAGGAGGAGGAAGAAGAAGAAGAAGAAGAAGAAGAAGAAGAGGAGGAAGAGAAGGAGAACCAAGACTGTAAAATGTCTGCGAACCTTCAACTCGATTATAATCCTATAATGACAGGAACGAGATGTGGGAAACATAATTTGTATTCAAGAAAAAAAAAAAAGAAAAAAAAAAGAAAAGGAAAGGAAAAGAAATAAGAAAGGAAGAACGACAATTTCAATCTCGATGAAGCTTACAACTTTCAAATGTTAAATTCATCGAAATAATTAATTCATTATTATCAACTAACTCGTTAAAAGCTGGCACGTTGGGAAAAGGTCCGCATTATACTCTTGATCCCAAGCTGGGATATACGGTAGATGAAATTTTCCACATTCTTAGTAAGATCCAAAAACTGAGGGGACCCATGGTATGGGGACATGGAATAAGAATGCGAGCTTCCATATATTAACGTCCTACGGGTTCTCTTGGTTTCTGGCAACGTGAGTCATGTCCAGAAAACGACGTCTTGGAAATGGGCAGGGTCTACGATGCAGGATCCCTTCAAACGAAGACGTACGAAACCAAGACGTACGACGTATCTTTGCCTCTTCACTGGATATAGACTGGGTCTCTTTCGAAGGTCCTCTATAGACCCAACGAGAGAGAGAAAGAGAGAAAGAGCGCGAGAGGGATGGAGGGAGGGAGGGAGGGAGAATCGGCACTATTCGACGAAAGAGGAAACTCCAATGAGCCATGGAAAACGACGTTTAGATTCCTATTTGCGATTAGAGGCCGCGCGTACGCGCCTTTCCTACGTGACGAGATTTCTCAAATTGCGGATAGTGGAAGTCCAGATCGGCTTTCCGTAGCCAGCGAACGTCCTCCATTGACCTTTAACTACTTTACATCAGTCGATTCAACAAATCGATAGTCACGTTTTACTCAAGCATCTTTTTTTTCTCCGAAGTTCAACGATCGATTGGAAAGAAAGAAAGAAAGAAAGAATGAAAGAAAAAAAAAAATGAAGAAAGAAATGAATGTATATATATATATATTATTTTTTTTTTTTTTTTTTTTTTTTTTTCATTAGCGAAGAAGTAGATACAGAATTACAGAGGTATTGTTGCTCCGAACTGGATCGATCCAGCTTGCTCGCTTGCTCGCTCGTTCGTTCACTCACCTTTTTCTTATTTGCCAAATACAAGGTGGTCATGTAGAAACAATCGTAATTACAAGCCAGGCCATTGGGACAATGCGTTTCTCGGCATGGGGCAGGTGGTGTCTTTCTTACCTCCTTCCATGCACCGCACAAGGTTAGCGATGGCTACGAATGGCGAACGATCCGTTCGAATCGATCAAAATTAAATAAATACCTTATATATCAAAGATAAAAGAATCATTAAGAGAATTTAATTCGAATGAATCCAATTAATTCGATTCTAACGAAATATATACTTGTATAGATTTCGTAAACATAACATAGATTAATCATATGGTATTACGTTTACACGTCAATGAGATAAATCGATCTAACAGATTATCAAGTAATCCTCTTATTCCGATTTTCATCGATCAGTGTGTAATCTCTTTGAGATAATTTCGAAAAACTTTCATATAGGCTTCTGATTTGAGTTAGACCGATCGATTTCTATACGTGATCGTTCTTACACGTTGCTACGACCGCGAGACACATCACGCACGTGGTCCGAGAAGATGATTCAGCGAATAGTCGAGCAGTCTGAAAGCAAAGGCAAAGAAAGAAAGAGAGAGAGAGAGAGAGAGAGAGAAAGAGGAAAGGAGGACCACAGGTCGGCGGCGCGTAAGTCCTCTAGGGCCTTAAGGGGCCCGTTTCTCGCGCATTGTTTCAGACCCCCGCAGGGCCGTAGCCTCGCGAGTCATTCGGGAGAATTAGTTCGTCCACGGGGGGTTCCTTGTTACGATGGCCGAACCCTCGCCTCTTCTCTCCCTCCCACCCTTCTCATCTCCTCATCGTCTTCCTTTCGATTCGTTCGAGATATGACTACGCTTTCCTCCCGCGCAAAGAGGGTCATCGCGACACGTGAGAAACTCTCATCTTTTCTTTCTTAGCCAAATCCAATCTTTTCAACATCCGGTATCTTTCTACGATCAACAACTTCTTTCCTTATGATCTTGCCTCTTCATTTTCTTTCTTCTTACATCTTTTACATTACGATTATATGTATAAATATATACGTATGGATATGCGTGTTTGTGTGTGTGTATATATATATATATGTGTGTGTGTATACTTCTATATTCATTGGATATTAGAAGAAGCAATGTAGAGAAAACAAAAGAGAGAAAAATATATATATATATATATATATATATAGAGAGAGAGAGAGAGAGAGAGAGAGAGTTACATGTTTGGATAGTTTATATACAATCTAAGGAACTCTCACATACGAAACTATCTAACATATAGAGAGAAGAGTCATCGGCTTGTTCGGGTTGTAATTTGAGCGTTTAGCGGTCGTCTCCCGCGGGGTAAGATGAGATTCGATGAATTCAAAGTCATTCTTGTAAGAACAAGAGGAACAAGGTATAAACGATTCTAAACAGCATGGCGTTGCGTAATTTTTATTTAGGAGTTGGCTAAATCAACGTTGAATCGCAAAGATAATTTCAAGAATAATTTTTTCCTCCTTTTATATTATTCATTTCTTTTTCATTTCCTTTCTTTATTTATTCTAAATATTAATGGAACGAAAGAAAAATAGTAATATATATATATATATATATATATATATATATATATATATTTGTTTTGATGTATCGTAACGTTTCATATCAACCGGTATCTAATATTTAATTACGAGCGAAAACGGGCGGCACACTTGGAAGGACAAGGCGAGGCGTGAACGACATGGATGGGGCGTTGATTTGACGACACTCCCATCGAGGCTGCTCCTTTCTCGAACGCAGAGAGGAGAAAAGTTGGGACACGCTTGCATGCATAATGCATCATTCCGCCCGGTTGTACGGCCTTAGTTGTGTGCAGCATCGTGTGCAGCGTCGTGTCGTCGTCGTTCTTCCGTGGCAAAATCTTACGATCTGGGCGTCGCGACGGCACCTACACATGGCGTCCACCCTTTCCCATTATTTTAAATAAATCTCATTACGTCAATATTTTTTTCTCTTTTTCTTCTTTTAAACAAGTTCATTAACCAATTCGAAATTTAATGTTTCTTTTTTTTTTTTTTTTTCCCTTTATTTTTCTTTTTTTTGTTTGTTTGTATTCCTTTTTCTCACACGCCACAATTGCGTATTCTTTGGAATAAAAACAAAAAGAAGAAGAAGAAAAAAGAAAAAGACAATGATTAATTGAATATTCAAGTAAAGGACAAAACGTATTCGCAATACTTTCGTAATTCGTGTTATCCAACCGTAACCAACGATTACTTGTTGTAACGCAAGAAAACCAGCAAGGTCGAACGAGGATATATTCTCGATATCGATGAACCGACCGCTATAGCTAATTAATTAACCCTAATTATCAATAATTGTTCGTCACTAAGGAACGACCGCTATCAGATATCTTCCTCCTTACTCTCGCTGAACCTGACCCACAACCTGGATAATTCCAATTACCGATCTACCTTCTTCTTCCATGGGTCTATCTTCTTTACCTTAAAGTTTACGAGAGAGAGAGAGAGAGAGAGAGAGAGAGAGAGAGGCGGGAGGGGAGGGAGAGGAGAGAGCTATGGTTCTCTCCTATCTCATCTTAAAGTTCTTCTTCGTCTTCGTTTTCGTCTTCTTCTTCTTCATCTTTTACGTACTCTTGCGGATTTTCAAGGTAGAAAATGATACTTGAAAAGAGGAGAGGCTTGTTTAAAATCGGAAAAGCGAACCGGAAAGTAAGGGACGTTGAAAATGCGAACGTCTTTCCGCGTTGAACGTTTATCGATAAAACGCAAAAGCGATCAGAGTAATCGATCGATGTGGTAGCAATGGTGGATGCTGTGTGCTCACCCACCAGAACATCCCTACTGGCTACTGGCTTCTTCTCTTTCCATGGTAGATACGCCATCTTCTCTTTCTCTCGGGGTCTCTCTCTTCGAAGCTGGACTCGATCTGATATCTCGTAACCGCCTCCATCGACTATCGCTCTCTCCTCTCTCCTCTCTCTCTCTCTCTCTCTCTCTCTCTCTCTTCTCCGTTTAGTTTACTTCCTTTGCTCTCACTTTCTTTTTCTCTCTCTCTCTCTCTCTCTCTCTTCTCTTGAAAATAAGCACGATTTCTGTCGCACTCTTTCTCCCTCTCTCTCTCTCTCTATGTATATATATATGTATATATACATATATACATATATACATTTATATACGTGTTTATCCATCTATCTATCCCTGTCTTCGCATTGGCGCGTCCTCGCCTTCTTCTCCACGGTCCGTGAGTTCTCGTCGGAGTTATGCCGGGGTCAAGCTCGAGGCAAAGTCACGCGGTGATCTTTGAAGCACCACCGAGGCTGATTCAGAAATCGTTAGCATTCTATCGAGATCGAAGAACTTTCATTTGATCCAAATGAAGCAAAAAAGAAAAAAAAAGAACAAAAGAACTATATTTCCATCTCTCTCTCTCCCGCTTTCTCTCTCTCTCTCTCTCTCTCTCTCTCTCTCTATTAATCTCAATTGATTAACAATTTTCGATACAGATTATAGAACAGGAAAGTCGTTCGATGATGAAATTATATGTGTACTTTACGCTTATCGAAACGACGTTCATAATGATCTGAATATCCTATGAGGATCGTCTCGCGTGGTAAGGAGACCGTGACAGGTCACGTGACAGACGGGAATACCTATCGCCTTTATACGGGGTGGTCCCACGTCAAGAAGGATTCTTCTTTGGTGGAACTCGAGGAGAGGCCCACCGACACTAAAATAGACGAAAGATCGGCCAACGTCGACTACTCATGCGGAATCGCTAACGAGCCGGGAGAACACCTGAACGATGGATGGCCAGAGTTTCAGACAAGAGAAGCAAAATATTTTCGTGAGAAATCTTCATGATATTTCTTCATTTTTCTTTCTCTCTCCACTTCCTCCCTCTCTCTCTCTCTCTCTCTCTCTTTCTTTCTTTCTCTCTCTGTTTCTCTCTCAATGATGATCTTCTACGATTTCAATGCCAACCAAGATTTTTCTCTTACTTCTTGTTTTCTTCTTTTTCTTTTCTTTTCTTTCTATTCTTTCTCAAACATTTTTCAATCGAAGAGAATTCAACTGAGAGAGAGAGAGAGAGAGAGAGAAAGAACTTGAAATAACAGCACAAATTGTATTTGATTTTGTCCCAACGCGGTAGTACGTTACACGTGTTGGACCGGCACGATACGATCTTCGCTCGGTATCGATTTCACAAAAGGTCCTTCTCCTACCATCTCCTATCTCCTCCTTCTCCTCCTCCTCCTTCTCGTCCGGGTACCTCGTCCTTTCCTTCCTGTCGACGAGCACCGAATTACTGGTTCCTTTATCGATAACCGATCCACGTACGTTTCCTCTTGGATCGTAGAACGAACATTCGAACATGTATGGATTTATTGTAGATATTCCCAGTGAATCTAGGGAATAGAATTTCAACGATTTAGCGGACGACTTTTTACTTTTTCTTTTTTTCTTTTTTTTTCTTTTTTTTTTTTACATTTTTCTTTTTCTTCTTTTTTTTCTTTCTTTTTTTTTTTTTTTTTTCTTTTTTGCAAAGTATCGAAATAATTCTTAGCAAGGACATTAAGAAGAGGGATCGGTAGAGAGAAAGAGAGAGAGGAAGGAAAGATAAAAGGAGAGAGAGAGAGAGAGAGAGAGAGAGGATTTGGTTCCCGGGAGGTAGAGTGCGGTCCCAAAGTAAAGGTAGTTCTTGCCGGAACGCATGTCCCCCGCTTGTTCGACCATTTGCTCGCATCCCGTGTGGTCCATCGATGTCCCCATTGTTTCAGCCTGTGGTCGGCCGTATTCAAATTCGCTCGTTTCGAATTGGGTCTCTTCCCCAACTCTTTCTCTCTTTCTCTCCTTCTCTCTCTCTCTCTCTCTCTCTCTCTTTCTCTCTGTAGAGTCTTCGTCTTCCTTCCTTCCCGATGTAGAACGAGAAAGACCTGGGGAGGATAAGACGTGGTGTCGGTGTCGTTACTGTTGATAGTTGTAGTGTGGATTCTCTGTGCTTGGAACTGTATTATTGGGTGTATGTGTGTGTGTGTGTGAGAGAGAGAGAGAGAGAGAGAGAGAGAGAGAGAAAAGATACATCGAAGAGGAAAGTGGACTCTGGAACGAAGTGTGTAATACTGCTTGCGAGAAAGTATATGTGTGTGTGTGTGTGTGAGAAAGAAAGAGAGAGGGGAATAGTGTCCTCAGAACAGAGCATAAGAGAGAGAAAGAGAGAGAGAGAGAGAGAACGATTGGAATAAAATATTCACAGCCGCGGTCCGAGCGGGGCCTTAATTGCGATCAGACGCGATCTCGGATTCCAACGGCTGGTGGGCCCACAAACCGAAGTTAAGCCCCTCTGATCCCTCCTCCTTTCCTTCTCCGTCTCCTCGTCATTCGCCTCTTCTTCTTCTACTTCTTCTTCTTCTTCTACTTCTTCTTCTTCTTCTTCTTCCTTTGGTTTCTTGTCCTTTCACCTCTCCTCCCTTCTACCCTTCTCACTCCAATACTTCTTTCGTCGTTGTCCCAACTCCTGTTTATCCTGTTACAATGAGATGTATCGACCTGTTCCTACCGTCTACGAGCTACGAGCAAGTCCCGAAGGATTATTTAATTAGCCAAGGTAGCTTAGATCGAAAACTCATTTCACCAAAGAGAGAGATAGAGATAGATAGATAGATAGAGAGAGAGAAAGAGAGAGAGAGAGAGAGAGAGAGAGAGAGATAAAGACAGTGAAACTTTTTTCATTGTACAAAAGTATAATTTTCCTTTGATCGATCGTGATATTATTCAATATAATATATAGGTTAAAGGATCTGTCAGCAAATTGTATGGAGTTGAAGAGACACTGTCAGACTCCTTGAGGGGGTCTAACCAAGTCACTTGATGGACGTCGGCCACGTCGAAATCTCTTCCGCATTTCTGCCAGTATGCGGCTGAGAGGCCCTGAAGGAGTCCACCGGCGCGGCGGATCCTGGGAATCTCGGATTTTTTTCTCTCCTTTCCGCTTTCTCTCTATTCGTTTCTCCGCCTCGTTGGCGGATGTGAACGCGACGATAAGGCCGGGCACCGACGTACGTGCGTGACTCTCTCTTTCTCTTTCTTTCTTTTTCTTTCTCTCTATCTCTATCTCACTGTTTCTCTTTCTCCTTCTTCTTCTTCTTCTTCTTCTTCTTCTTCTTCTTCTTCTTCTTCTTCTTCTCCTCTTCCTCCTCCTCCTCACTCCTTCTTCTTCTCATTCTCCTTCTCTTTCTCTTTCTTTTCTTTGAACGCTGCGAGCAACGAGAGAGCCGCATTGTTCCAACCAAGCGATCTCCCGCGTATGTACGTACGCAAGACGTATATTACATTGTTCCATGAGCCTGGAATTCGACGAGACTCTGTTACTAAGATAGTTAGGGTGGAGCTCAAAATCGTCTGCTCGTCATTTTATTTTATTTTATCTTTTTTTTTTTTTCTTTTTTTCCTTTATGTTTTCTTTCATTCTTTCTTTCTTTCTTCTTTTCTTTTCTTTTCTTTTCTTTTTTCTTCTTCTTTTTTTTTTTTTTTTTTTTTTTTTTTTTATTTAATGATTCACGACTCTTCTTTATGTTTCTCCATTTTTCTTTTCTTCCCGTCATGAATTTACGCGAAAGCTTCGGTAGCATTCTTTTTCTTTCTTTTTCGTTTTTTGTCTTTTTTTTCTTCTCTTTTTATATATATATATATATATATATTAATAGGCCCGAGTAATCAGTATGGCGCGGTATTACGTTTCCCAAAAGAATTTTCTCCGCATTGATCTCGATCACGATTAAGGTAGGATGGCATGCTCACGAGGTGCTCATGGTACTCGGCACCTCTTCTTTCTTCGTTCGCTCCCGAAGCGCGATCGGCTCGAGAGAGTTATGCCAGACGATTTATTTCGAACCACGAAGACTTTAGCTCTCGCTGGAAGTGGAGAAGAAGAAGAAGAAGAAGAAGAAGAAGAAGAAGAGGTACACGGTGAAGGAGGCAAGAGGCAAGAGAGAAGAGAGAACTGGCTAACCAACGAGATAGAAGTCCAGGAATGTTGGACGCTCTCTTCGGACATCGCTATTTCGAATCTAGACGGCGTGGAACTCGTAGAATGAACCTCTGAGAAAAGTAACGGTAGTGATAGCCTTCTCGATATAAATTATCCATTGACTCGTGTCATTGCTCGGCACGTTCGGCTTAGAGAAGATCACCTGGTAGAACACATCATCGAAACGAGTAAATCTTTTCTTGAATGTCGATGATAATGTGACGTTTAGAATCATTATACGAAGAGAGCGAGCGAGAGAGAGAGAGAGAGAGAGAGAGAGAGAGAGAGAGAGAGAGAGAGTTTCTTTGCCCAATGTGATCGTTGTATTCTCGTGATCTTTTTTTTTTCCAACAAACAAACTGTTCCACCACCTACCTCTTCTACAACAGATACTGGTTTTATCATTTTTCAAAGCAAAAGAAAAGAGAAAAAGAATAAAGGAAGAAAATAAATATCAACTTGTGTTCAATTTAAAAAGATAAATATCATAGGATACGATAAAATGTTGAAATAGGTTTAAGGTGAAATATGGTTTGAGGTGACCAATTTCCCTTTCCTAACGCGTAATATGAAACTTGAAAAAAATTTCCAAAGAACGTGTGTAGTCGGAGCAGTGAAATTTGGAGAAAGCCACTTCGCGTTTCGTTCCAAGTAAGTCCATCCATGATTCTTCCTCATGGTGTCCATGGACCACAAGACGGAACGCATTGCTATGCGCCTCGTCGTACGACCAAACCGAGGAGGTCGTACCTGTCTTCGCAAGGTCACAGCATAAAGCATCCCCCTCCGAGAGGCTCGCGCGAGTGTATTCTTCTCTTTCTTTCTTTCTTTCTTCCTTTCTTTCTTTCTTTCATTTCTTTTTTCCTTCGTCCTCTTCTTCTTCTTCTTCTTCTTCTTCTTCTTCTTCTTCTTCTTTCGAGGTTGACCACGAGCGGTGCGTCGCTCTGCTGCCGCGCTAGAGAAGTGCTGCACCAAGTAATTGGGATTCTACACCGGTTGTCTTTAGAAAGTGTTGACTTTTGAGAAGATCTTCATGCGGATACGCGACGATCCTTGTTTGTCCTCAGACTGGTTCCCCACTATTATTCCCTCAAACGAGCCACGAGCTTGTCCTTTAGGCAATTCACAAAGAATGCGTGTCATTATATAGATGAGATTGATCAAAATCTATCTACCACCTATACAGAGATCTCCATACGCGATACCTCATTCACGTGGAAAATATTAATTTAACAAGCTGAATGAGAAACAACAATTGGATTTTATTCATTTAAAATATCTTCCCCATTCTCCCTTTCCCCCTTCCCCCGTTCTCCTCTCTTTATCCTAAGGCATTTATCGAGAGTCCAACGATTTCTTCCGGGTCTCCATTCTTAACCTGTGCTTTTTCACAAAATCCTTTCATATTGTTTGATATTATGAAAAGACTAAGGTAACTCGCTGTTTTACTGGGAAAACTCTCAGAGAATATTACGCGTTACGATCGGTGCGTTACGTTTGTTCATCATTTACAATAAACTCTTTTTGTTGCGCAATTATTTCGAACTCGTTTTAATATTATTTATATGTTATAAAGTGCCATTAATTTTATTGATAATCCTTGAAAATATTTTTAAATGGAAAACGTTTCAGAAGAAGAAGAAGAAGAAGAAGAAGAAGAAGAAGATAGAAGGGGGTTGGTGAGGAGATAGGAAGGGGTGGGAAGAGAGCAAGAGATATGCGTGACGAGTGGATGCGCCGAGGCGTCGGACGCATTACGAAGGGGCCACGATAAAAATCTCCTTACTCTCGCGGTGTGACCAGAATTACATTATTTTCACTGTGAAATAATGCACCCGAGGTCCTGGGAGAGTGTCATCTAGGGCCCGCTATACATTTCAATGAGGCTTGGCCAATTACACCGTAGATTTACGTAACGATCTTTCGGAGGCCCGTTTTGCCTTTTATATATAATAATATGAAAACGCGCCGTGATGATTATTATTATTTTTTTTTTTTCTTTTTTTTCAACATTAATGTACAATATATCACGTCCAATTATTTTTCAATTCAATTCATTAATCGTCGAGAGCACGATTTTTTATCGTCCTTTTTTCTTTTTTCCTTTCTTTCTTTCTTTCTTTTTCTTTTTCTTCTCTCTCTCTCTTTTTTTTTTTTTTTTTTTTGTTCGTATAAACATATAAAATATTACGAATGAATTCACACGCGGGGCAATGTTTTTTGCCAAAGTTATGACGAAGAGACGCGTAAGGAAGGGAAAAAAAAAAGAAAAGAAAAAGGAAAGGAAAGAAAAACTTGAAGAATAAGATTTAAAAAAAGATACGTTTCCTTACGAAGATAAATTAGTTTTAATTAATTTGCAGCATGTGTAATAACTTAATTTATACAGAAGTATTAGGTGGTTATCATACACAACGTTGATCGTCGGATACTAATTCGTTCGTATAGGATATGGCGAAGCTACTATCATCGTAGTGTCATATATTGTCTATTCTTTATTATTAGGTATGCTCTACGTATCCGCGCATTATGACGTGCGTCTAAACTTTGCGAAGATCTAATTATCGTGCACGTTGACGCTAGCGTGTCTATTTCCGTTCATCGAATCGATACTGAAAAAACATTGCACGTATAAATTTCAATTCGTGAGAGATCCCTCACACGATTATATTCGCTTTAATCCACGAAGTTCAAAAGCGCTAACCAATCATTCATTCATTTGGGCCTATCTTTATTATTTTATATTATTTTATTTTATTTCTTTATCCTTCTTTTTTTCTTTTGTTTTTTTTTTTCCTTTTTTTTTTTTTGCTTTTCAGTCTTTTTCTTCTTTTTTTCGTTTTTTTTTTCGGGCAGTTTTTTTTTTCTTTTTTTTTTTTTTTTTTTTTTTTTAATTAAAAACAACGTTTTTTTCCATAACACATAGCGTTTTTTTTTTTTTACACGCCACACCGTTACTATTATTTATCTAGATTTCAGACCCGATCGAAATCGTAGAGCTTTTGCTCGACTAACATCTCTCCCGTGTCATTACGTAGCCGCCTTGGTATAATAAACTGCTACTTCTACGTTAATAATATAGGAACGCGATATTATTTCTCGTGACGGCAACAAAGTATAGAAGAGAAGAATATAATGAAAGGAGTTGGAGTTAAATTTCGATAAGCGTGTAAAAGAAAATATAAAAGTAAAACGATCGAATTTTTAATTACACAGAAAAAATTGCGACAATTATTATTGACATTTTGTAATACAACGATACGATCTTAATGCGGTTTAATATAAAATTGATAAGTTTTTATTATTTTCTTTTTTTTTTTTTTTCCTTTTTTTCTTTTTCTTTTTTCTCTTTGTCTTCTTCTTACTTTATTAATTTTCCTTACATCTTCTTTAATTATCCACGTATGTGTCACTCTGTTTTCCTCTTTCATGGGCAAAGATAAAAAGGAACTCTTAATGGTATCTTTCTTTCCATCGGTCGAGGCCACAACTCTACTCGAAATTAATATTTGATAAAGGTCGCCATTGATCGGTTTTATGTGTCCTTGTTAAAAGAAATTTTCTCTTTTTATTACAATTTCTCTTTTCTTTTTCTATTTTCTTTTCTTTTCTTTTTTTTTTTTTTTTTTTTCCATTCCATCTATCTCGACCAACGTGTATTATCATATATAAATTAATAATTTTTCGATCGATTAGGAGTGTCCGTCGGAAAGAATGGACATTCGAATTTTCGAATTCACGTTAACGAACCTCTCTCTTTCTCTCTCTCTCTCTCTCTCTCTCTCTCTCTCTCTCTCTCTCTCTCTCTCTCTCTTTTATCAGGATCCATGATCATTTTATACTCGACGTATAAAATAAGGGAAATAGATAGAGAGAGAAAAAAAGAGAAAGAGAGTTCATATCCTCTACGCATGGCCCTATAAAATGAAATAAAGTACGAGGTCCGCGTATTGTCGTGAGACTTGTGGACGAGAATGAGAGCAAAAGAGAGAGAGAGAGAGAGAGAGAGAGAGAGAGAGAGAGAGAGAGAAAAAAGGCGGGGGTAGTAACACGCTACTGAATAAAAAAATAGGCCCATTAATTCATCGGCTTATGTCTCGCGGTCACACGTTCACGCAGACTCGTCACGCGAGCTGAAGCCAAGAGAGGAGAGTAAGTAGAGTCGCGTGTTAGCGGTATTTCGCCTTCGTGAAAAAAGAATAAAAAAACAAAAAGAAAAAAAAAAAAAAAGAAAAAAAGAAAAAAAGAAAAATGAGAAAAGGTAACAAAATAAAATATATTAAAATAAAATAAAATAAATAAATGAATGAAGAAGGAAAAGGTATGACAGCAAGTAAAGAAAGATTAGAAAATGGACAAAAGGAGAAAGGCAAGAAAGAGAAAAAAAGGAAAAAACAAAAAAGAAAAAAAAACAAAAAAAAAATAGAAGAAGGGAAAAGCTACTGTCCGACGAGCACACTCGACCGTGTCCGTTTGAGAGATCTCACGGATAAATTACAACGTAACGTCGGATACCAACGTTCGTACACACAGAATTATTCTTTTTCTTATTATTACTTTATTATTATTATTATTATTATTATTATTATTATTATTATTATTATTATTATTATTTCTTCTCTTTTTTTCTTTTCCTTTTTTACTTTTTTTCCTTCTTTCTTTTTTTTTTTTTTTTTTTTTTTTTTCTTTTTATTTGTATTTCGTATATAGACTTCCGCACGTGGAAATCGCTAACGTTCGTGCCCCCTAATTAATTGTGAATCTAATGAAGATTCGTGCACCGTAGTTACCATTACTAATACTATTATCATTACTATACCATAGTATCTCTCAAAGTTTCTTCCTTCTTCTTCTTCTTCTTCTTCTTCTTCTTCTTCCTTCTTATTCTTCTTTCTCCTCCTCCTCCTCCTCTTTTGCTTCTTCCTTTTGTTTTTCTTTTCTTCTTTTTTCGTCTTTGTCTTTGTCTTCCTCTTACGAAAAGCTAAAGAGAGTAGGTACGTATATTTATTATATATCAGGCAATTAGTTTTAATTGCTATCAATGTGTCAGTCCTTGCAATAATCTCGCGTAACATCGGGAATTTTAAAGAGACGCCTTTAACTATTCGAGAGGGTACATAGAAACCTGTTTTGCTTTGCGGTATACTATCTTTCTCTTTCTTCCTTTCTCTTCCCTTTCCTTTCTTTATTTCATTCTATTTTACACATATGTACTTACACGTACAGTAATAGGTATGTACGCTTATATATTCTCTCTTTGCAACTTGGTAGAAAATAAAAGAGTCACAGAGAGACAGATAGAGGGAGGGAGAGAGAGAGAGAGAGATACTCCATGTTTCCTTCTGGTAGTCCAACGAAGTAAGAATACATTAGTGAATTAATTAGAAGGACAGGCGATTTTAATTAGCACGACAATCGGAACTATGACACGTTCAATTATCGCTAATGATAGTTACCGAGTTATCGCGCGAATAATCACGATGTCTCCCGCACTTTTCTTTCATCGAAATCTCAATGATGACACACAAACGAACGAACGAACGAACGAACGAACGAACGAACGAACGAACAAACAAACAAACACAAACATGTGTATTTATATTAACCATACTACATAGAGATCAATGATACATTATTACGTTAGATATATGTATGTTTAATATGTTTTCACGATTATCTAAAATATCTTTCGATTTTTTTTATCATCTATAACGATAAATCCTTTTAATAAATGATATTTCAACTTTCTTCTATCAAATTTTGCCCCTTTCATTGTGATTACGAATATTGCATTTGAGTATAATACCTATATTTAAATATTGAATAGTTCTTGAAAGAACGTAAAATTTTCATGTTTTTTCTTCTCTCTCTTTTTCTCCCTCTTTCTCTATTTTCTTTTTTTTTTTTCGACGTTAGAAAATGCCACCCACGTGGGCGTCGCGGCGACAGCGATTCACGGAGAGATTCGAAGGAGTTATCAGGCGATAGACTGAAGGATCGTCGTCGCGAAGTGACATAATGCACGCGCACCGATGCATACTGATTCATTCACTTGCCATCGTAGAAGTTAACTCAACGCGCGGCATTTTCGAATAGAAGACCTCTCTCTCTCTCTCTCTCTCTTTCTATATGTATATATATATATATATATATCTTCTTTCTCCCGTTCATTTGACTATACCACGCATGTAAAACGCAGCAGCAGCTGCTAGAGAACCCACGGGGCCCTTGGTTGCGGATGCAAGCTAGTCTACGTGCTTCGTTTCGGCTATGCACTTACTCACTTACTCACTTACTCACTTACTCTCACTCACTCACAACATCGTTTGATGTTCCCGTGAATAATGTACCGAGTTTTCACATAAATCCTCAAACTTTCTTGAAAGCCCAGTATATATATATATTATATATATATATATATATATATATATATATATATTATATATATATGCATACTTGGTACCTACATACATACACTTGCGGGAGAGTGCGACGGCTTAACACGTGCAAGACGATTTCCTTGGAATTATGCTAATTGCCTTCTCCGAAATATCTCTTTATATATATATATATATATATATATATATATATATATTTATATATATATATTTATACCATTTCTATTTATCCGATGAAAATTATTACAACTATTCAACTGTTAGGTAGATAAGTAAATAAAGTGAGCAATAGTTATACATAGTTACATCCACGATTTTCAAACGATCGAATGTTATAACCGAAGCAACGTTTAATAAACGACTTGAACATCGATACTGATACATGTTTTCTAAACTAATGAAATAACTTTGTAAATTAACAAGTTTATGATTGGCATTGGTTCGGATCGAATCAAGAACTGATCAGATTGGATTGGCCTGTTAAAAATCTTGGCGATCAAGAATGGTGTCCCTCTCTCTCTCTCTCTCTCTCTCTCTTTCTCTCTGGAGGTAACAGAAAGGTGATTGGTAAGGTCCAAGCCATGTTTCTTCGCCTTCGTCTCGGCACGAAGGTGCAAAGACGTTACTCAAAATGTACAGCCGTCGATCGCTGGCATCCTACGGAACTGCCGTTCCTGAATTAACAAGTACTCGTTGTGCGCTCGTATATCACATAAGGTGTCAACCGATTCAGAGAATCGTTTCCCCCGATATCTTGAAAGCCATTCACGAAGGGCAAAAGAGAGAAAGAAAAAATGAAAGAGAGAAAAAAGAGAGACCCGTCGCACGTCGCGTTGGTCCGTCTGTTGTGTGTCCACTTCTCACGAATAAACATTTTCTAAACGTAAAGATTTTTCAAACAAAATCATTCAAAGTTAACACGTCATTCATAATTAAAGGTATCTATTAATATTTCGATTGAAAAAGTCTTGGTTTCTTTTTTGTTTTTTCTTTTTCTATTTTCTTTCTTTCTTTCTTTTTTTTTTAATTTTCATTTTATTTTATTTCCTTTTTTTTCCACCCAATAGAGAGCCTCGAACGATCACATATCTAATCGATTTGATCAATAGATCGATCGATCGATCGATCTATTGATCGATCGATCCAACATTTTTTCAAACTGAACGTCTCAATCTCTGTCGATTATTCGTCGATATTTCTCTCTCTCTCTCTCTCTTTCTCTCTCTCGTTCTTTTCTTTTTTTTTCTCTTTCTAGGTCTCTTGTTTGCTTCTCGAACGAAGGCGCGATTAGCGTTAATTATCTCGACGGTTTCACGAGAAATCAGATAAAGCGTTTACTTAATTAAAATCAGGAGAGGAACGCTCGTTCGTTCGTTCGTTCGTTCGTTCGTTCGTTCGTTCGTTCGTTCGTTCGAAAGTAAGTATACCTCACTGGCTAAAATTGAAGCGTTCGATCGTGACTTACGATACGTTACGAATACAAATCGATTCTAATTTAATCGTCGACCGCGATCATAGGTAATATAAAAATAATCATTTTACGATTATTTATCGATAATGACAGAGGAGAATATTTCTCTTATAAAAGAAAGAAAGGGGGAAAAAAAACCAAAAAAGAAAGAAAGAAAGAAAGAAGAAGGGAAAAAAAAATGTTTACCTTTATAAATCCATTCGATTCTTACGATCGGACACACAGTTTATGGCTCCGATGAATTCGAATTTTTGAACGAAAAAGAGGAGATATGAGGAATAATGATTATGATAATAAATAGAAATTAAAAAAAAAAAAAAAAACAAAAAAAAAGATTCCTAATGTAAGGAAGATCCGAAGAAGAAGACGAAGTTTTCGCGTATGTCTTTCAGTATGCATGCGTGCGTGCGTGCGTGGGTGCGTGTATATGTATATGCGTTTGTTTGTGTTTGTTTGTTTGTTTGTTTGTTTGTTTGTTAGAGAGAAGAAAGAAGAAGGTTCGTTCGTCGACGAGGTGACGAACGAAAGAGGAAGGTTCGCTATGCCTAGTCGCGAGACTACTCGAGGCGATTCAAAGGAGGAGGCGCTCCTCGACACGCGATGTAGCGTGTTTAAGGCGCGGACTATTCCGATTGGTCGTTCCCTTCTCGGGGCGTCCATGGGAGCGTTCTTCCGATTGGTCGCTCGACTACCTAACGAGGCCTCATAGCCGCGGACGAAATAATAAACCGGCACCACGCGAACCCTTCTTCTCCTTTGCCGCGTACTTTTATTTCTATCTTTTCCTTCCTCCCTATCTTTCTTTGTCTCCTCCTCCTGGAAACCCCCACCCCGATTCATCCCACCCCATCCCACCCTCTCTTTTTCTCACTCTATCTTTTACTATCTTTTTTCTCTCTCTCTCACTCTCTCTCTCTCTCTCTCTCTGTCTCTCTCTCTCTCTCTCTCTCTCTCGTCCGATGCATCTCGTCTATTGCTCGTTTCGAGTCCCTCTTCGTGTTCGATTAACTCCGATTCATTTCTTTTCACATCGAATTTCAAATAGCACAACGCTTTCCCGCCAATTTTCCCCTCTATCTTTTGGCGGGCAACCAATATTTCCTTCGAGCAACAACCTATTTATCGGATTTCTTTTTTTTCTTCCTCTTTCTCTTCTTTTAACGTATCGATTACGCGCTTACACGTACGCGTGCGCGTGTTTTATCTTTGCCTACTGTCCATCTTTCTCTCTCTCTCTCTCTCTCTCTTTCTCTCTCTCTCTCTCTCTCTCTCTCTCTCTCTCTCTCTCTCTCTTTCTCTCTGTCTGTGTGCGTGCGTGCGTGCGTGCGTGCGCTCGTGCTCGAGTTAATTTCCTAGGAAAAATAGTTAACCTTCTCAAAATGCAAGAATCGTAGATAATCGATGGCCAAGTTGAATGCCAGTCTCGTTTCAGGGCAAGATTCCAAATGAGTTTTTCCCCGGGCATCCACTTATGTTTTAAACTAGTTTCTATCTCTCGTTCATCGCGTGCTCGGCTTAATGGCCACCAGAGCGCATGCGGAAATCGTAGGAAAGTTTGCATGAGAAAAAGAGCGGCCGCGATAGTTAACTCGCCTGTTATCAAAGTTTTAAACGGGATGCCATTGATCGGGCACACGACGTTTCCTATAAAGGTAACCTCCCTACGTTTCTTCTTTTTTTTTTTCTTTTTTTCTTTTTTTTTTTTTTTTTTCTTTTTATTTTTTTCCCACCTCCTTTTAATCCTCATTATCAGTTTCATTAGGTAATTACGAGTAATTTTTTTTTCTCTTGTTCCAGTTCTTTCTTATCTCTTTTTCTTTCATTTTCTTTTTTTTTTTTCACTCATTCTATTTGTAAATTTTGATAATAGCCAACTTAACGATCATTCAATTGATACGTTTTATCATTGATAAGATTATATTATTATATGTTTATAAGGAAACATTTGTTTATCTTGTAAAAGAGGATAAAACATAATTATGTTTGGAACATTTATGTTAGTAAATACGAATCGATATCAATTATGATAATCACTCACCCCATTTTGTCCCCTTCATCTTTACTTTTCTTCTTCTTAACTCGTCTCTTTTTTCTTCTTCTTTTCTCTCTCTCTCTCTCTCTCTCTCTCTCTCTCTCTCTCTCTCTCTCTCTCTTTTTGTCTTCTACAGGCGAGATCGTGTAAGATCCTCTTGAAAAGCCGCTCGATTGTAAACAAGGGCTAATCAGCTTGACGCGAGTCGTTAAGATTAGGAAAGGACAAGCCAGCGGGATTCAGTATGCAGCGTGGATCACATTTTCTTTTTAAGAATGGGACGTTCTTCCGAGAACGAGAAGGATCAGTCTCGTCGTCCTCGCGTCGGCTCGCGACTCTCCTATGCCTTTTTCAAAAAGAAGAAAATCGTCGTTCTCTCTTTCTCTCTCTCTCTCTCTCTCTCTATATATATATATATATATGTATATTTTTCTCTCTCTCTCTCATACCGAAATAAAAGCGCGCGCACATGGAATTTCCTTGAACCTAGCCTCTCTGCTTTTTTAGCACTCTCTCTTTCTCTCTCTCTCTCTCTCTTTCTCTTTCTCTATATCGCTCGTTTTCTGAAAGACCGGTCAGAAAAGAATTATAATCCATTCAGTGAATCCTCAGGATCGTCGTGTTCTTACCAGAACTTAGAATGTAGGAGCCTGCAAAAATCCTCCTTCTCGTTATGTTTTCACCTTGAAATTATCATTTTGAACGAGTTCTCTTCGTATATAACAATGTGACAGGTTCTTCTCGTCATTCCAAGACTTGTGTGTATCATCATCGTCATCATCATCATCATCATTATTATCATTTTTCTTTCTCTCTCTCTTCTTTTTTTTCCTTTCTTTCTTCCCTTTTTTTTTCCCCCCTATGAAAATTTTTCAAATCGTCCTTTAGCACGAGAACAAAACCGATCCTTTTTTTTTTTTTTTTCTTTTCATTCTTATAGATTCCCCTTTCATTCGTTAAGATAGAGCCACTTGACCGCGGACCCACGGATTGTTTTCAAACGTTACCATCTAACTACCACAAACGCTACCTACCATCACAATGATAGGTGGTACCTACTTACTTAGTTGCTCGTAGTCGAAGAGATGAAAAATCGTCGAGTTAATGGGCAATATAATAATTAGCCGCTTGACCCACACGCCCTCGAGAAAAGTAGAAGTAGAAGGGAGAAGAGAAAGAAGAAAAAGAAA
Organism: Vespa mandarinia; assembly: GCF_050613455.1. Taxonomy (NCBI): domain Eukaryota; kingdom Metazoa; phylum Arthropoda; class Insecta; order Hymenoptera; family Vespidae; genus Vespa; species Vespa mandarinia. The sequence goes on along the minus strand of NC_140821.1, from coordinate 1,268,439 downwards.
AAAAGAACAAAAAGGAAGAAGAAGAAGAAGAAGAAGAAGAAGAAAAAGAAGAAGGACGAAAAAGTTTGTCGGGGGTAGAAGAGAAGAAAGGGTCGTCATCTCTCTCTCTCTCTCTCTCTCTCTCTCTCTCGCACACACACATACACACAAACACACGCATACACCTTAGTTCTACTTCGAAGACTGGACCTCACTTAGCAGCGATTTGATGCATTTAAAGCGGACCCACCTGGTGCGTTCGCTTCATTTTTCCCGAACTCCATTAGCTGCCCGTACAATTATCTCTCGCCCTCCTCTACCTTTCTCTTTCTCTCTTTTTCCTCCTCTTCCACGTCCTCTTCCTTCTCTTTCTTCTTCTTCCTCTTCTTCTTCTTCTTCTTCTTCTTCTTCTTCTTCTCTCTTTTACTGGCCTATTGTCCGTCTATATCCCAGACCCGGAGAGGTTTATCCGTAGAGATGAGTACGATGACGAGAGAAATGCAAATACGACCAAGAGAATTTCACTCTTACTCGTTCTCTCATATTTTCTTTATTTATTTCCATTATAAAAAACATTCTAAGAAAATTGATCGTCTCAATACGAGATGAATTTTATTTACTTCAACTTTAATAACGAGCTAAGTAAAACACTTTCTCGTCTATTAATAATAATAATGATAATGATAATAATTTATATGCTGTAATATTTACGGAACAATAATATTGAACGATAAGAGTGCAATAAACGATGATATTATAAGAGAATAAAATATTAATTTTACATTAAATTAAATCACGAACACGTAAACACTTTCATCTTATTGCATTATATAACTGATAATAATGATGATAATAATAATAATAATAATAATAATAATAATAATAATAATAATAATAATAATAATAATAATTTGTAATTTTGCATGAATGTATAATATTGAACGAGAAGAAGTGTGCAACGAGCAATAATAAGAAGAAAAAAAAATGGGTAGAGAGGAGGGGAAGAAAAGAAAAAGAAAGGAAAGAAAAATAGGAAAAAGAAAAAATGAAATAAGAGGAAGGCAAAAGAAAGATCGGATCGTCTTTGGTGCGGTACATTAGCATAAATCTAATATGGCACACGAAGAAGGGGTACAATGCGTTATTAGGGAAGACCGGTAGAAGGAATGGGCCACCGACTCGATCGAGATCATGCGCCACGATACGTCACAATGCTTGCGTATGCTCTACTTAACATAATATAATTGACCGCGTGCGATTCAATGGATTTTGCATAATAAATAAAATCCTTCTTAGTGAGATAAAGAGGTAGGTAAGCCTCTCTCTTTCTTTATCCTCCGAGCTTTATCCCCTCCATATCGATAAAGACCTTTGAAAACAATCACGTTGACAATAAAGAGGTCAACGTTTCCGAGGGAAGGGGGATAAGTGAAAAAAGATGAATAAAAATAAAAAAAGAAGAAAAAGAAGAAGAAGAAGAAAGAGAAAGAAAACTAGATCTTGAAGTTGAGTTTTCTTTCTAATTTTTTTTTTCTCTTTTCTTTTTTTTTTTTTCATCCCTTTTCCTTTTACTTCCATTCAGATCCAAATCGTATATACGACACACTGTGATTGGCATAGCAAACTGGATTTCAGGACAATTTAATTAATAAGATTGAGATCGATATATCTTGATATGCATGTATGTATGTATATATGTGTGTGTGTGTGTGTGTGTGTGTGTGTGTATAGAAAAGGAGTTAGGATCGTTCCTGCCCATCCTCCTCCTCCTCCTCCTTCTCCTCCTCCTCCTTCTCCTCCTCCTCCTCTTCTTTTTTTTCGTTCTAGAAGAAATAATTAAAAAATAGTAAAACAAAAAAAAAAGAAAAAAGAAAAGGAAAATCAATAACGAACAACAAATAGAAAAAGAAGAAAAAGGGGGAAAAAAAAGAGAGTGAGAGAGAGAGAGAAAGAAAATGATCGGATAGGATATAAGTGGACGTGTCGATGCAAGATCGGCATGACAGTGAACGTGTTAACAGGAGTCCTCCTGATACCAGCCGAAAATCTCGTGGTCGTTCGATCGAAAGGAAACAAATAAAGAAAGGACATGGTTGGTGAAGATGGGAGAGATGAGAGGGGGAAGGGGAGATGGGAGAGTGGAAACGTCGACTGTGATGGCGTAGAACGAAGAAGAAGAAGGAAGGAAGAAAGAAAGAAGAAGAAGAAGAAGAAGAAGAAAAGGAAAAAGAAAGAAGGACAGAAAGAAGAAGAAGAAGAAGAAGAAGAAGAAGAAGAAGAGGAATAGGGGTGCACAGGGGGTAGAGGTAGAAATGTGGCCCAGTATAGCCGTGTCCTTAATTGACAGGCCGTGGTCCCGTGTCCTTCGGCTTCGTGGCAGGACCTCGTTAGCGCGGGGCTTCGCGGAGCGGAAGGAAAGAAGAAAAAGTAGGAAAGAGAAAGAGAGAGAAACGAGTAGGATGGCAGTTAGAATGGCATCCGTAGAGCGTCCGCAGGATCTACAGAGCCGAACGGAGAGACGTCTCTAAATTAGTCGGGACACATTATCCTCGATAACGCGTAGCTACCACCGGACGAGCCTTTAGATCGAGAAATCGATCGTCCTCGGAATCTAGCCTACGCGTGCAACTAATCGTCCTCTCATGCTCGATTCTTTTACCTATGGTCGTGACTCGATAAATATATATATATATATATATATGTATGTGTGTATTATGTACAGTATGTAGTTAGGTAGGCAGATACCTTAGATATCACTGAGCGATTTTACTATTTTATTTTCCGATCTATCAAACTATGTATATATATATATATATATATATATATATATATATATATATATATATATATTTAATTCACTGATTGTTACGATCATTTTATCAAAGAAATTTTTCAATCAATTCGTTTCGAATAATTACGAACGAATTGATTGATTCGTAATTTAATCGATCCTCGATAATGACAAATGATATTGTATTATTAAGGCGAATAAAGGACTTTTGGTTTATGTCTAACTACGATAGAGAATCGTTTAGAAAATAAAAGAAAAATCGAAGGAGGGAGTATATATATATATATATGTACCGCTCCATCCATGTCTAATTGATTTTCTCCAGCAATTTAATTATCGATTCGTCGTCGTCGCTCCTCTCCGTGACTACGTATTCGAAATCCATTTATCGGGAAGAACCGATAGAGAGAAGGGAAGGAATTAGCGTTTAGAGAGATAGTAGTAGTAGTAGTAGCAGCAGCAAGAGAAAGCTCGTCTTTTATCGTTTAACAGCGATCTAAGCATCGATTAGGCACGTAAAGAGAGTCTTATCCTTTTGGTTTCACTGTTTTCTTCACTGAGGATTCTACTAATAATATCCGTTGCTCGCTCGCGTTTATATCTTTCTCTTATCGGTTAACATGCTCGACACTGAAAAATGACATACTTGGACTGCTAAACAAGTGAATTATATTTAGAAAGAGATGGAGAGAGAAAGAGAGAGAGAGAGAGAGAGAGAGAGAGAAAGAGAAAGAGAGATAGAGATAGAGATAGATATCCTAAGAGAGAGAAAGAGAGAAAGGGAGAGAGAGAGAGTGTGTGTAAGAAAGAGAGAATGCTTCATCGCAGGTGGAACGAAGTAATTACCAGCAAGTCAGAGTAATCAGGGGCCCCTTGGCGCGTTAAATGCGAGCGAATGACCGCAAAAGTAGTCTCGAAGTAACTTCTCTCAGCAAGTATCATAGACACATCCTGGATACCTTCAGGATGACGAATGTACGCTCGTATAATACGAAACGTGCGATAAACACGCGGCTCAACGCGACGGCTGGAACGCGGACGTTTCATTGAAATACCTTTTTAATCGAATACGATAGTTAAAGCCAACCAAGGCAAGACGATATCTCATTATGAGGCCCTATACTTCTTACATTTTTATATTTCGCATGAGATTTCCGGATGTTTCTTCTAATGTGTTATTATTATTTTTGTTATTTTTATTATTATTATTATTAAATATTATTTTCGTTTGTACTTGTTGAGTATATATGTAATTACGTGTATATATATATATATGTGTGGCTGTGTATACGAGGAACTAGGGTGTATTCAGGGCATTTCCTTTCTTTTGTATGTGTTTTTTTTGTTTATGTCCTTTTTTTGCGATCATGCACTTATTACGTTGCGAATCGACATTTTTATACTTCTCATGAAATTTCCGGATGTTTCTCCTAACTTTATTACTATTATTACTATTATTATTATTATTATTATTATTATTATTATAATTATTATTATTATTAGATATTATTTTTGTTTTATGAAAAATTTACGTTTTCGTACGTACGTATCTATGCAATTATATGTCCTGTGCGTAACGGACGAGGACATTTCCCTTTTTCTTTTTGTGTATGTGTGTATTTTCCTTCCTTTTCTTTTTTTTTCTTTTTTTTCTTTTTTTGCGATCATGTACTTCTTACGTCGTGAATTATGTTCACGCTACCTTAGAGACAGTCGTTCATTTTCTACGAAATATATATGTTTGTATACGTATTTACGTATATGCGGATGGTATGCTTCAACCATTTAAGAATACTTGGCGCATAGCTATCGTTTTTGCATTTCTTGCTGCTATCCTTTAGCGCCCCAATTATCTTCCTAACACCGTAGATGCACCTGCTTACTTCAAGGTCGCTGACACTTCGCAAGTGTGATCCATGCAATGTATTAACATCGAACTCTTATTTTTTATTCAATCAAAACGTTAAAGAGACATCTCTGATAATATTATTATTTGTATATTAAATATTAAATATCGTTTTGTTTGATTTCCGATCGTATATTCTTCTTTCAGTTCTATGCTTCTTGTTTTTCAAATGATTTATCTTAAGTTATCTCTTTCTCTCTCTCTCTCTCTCTCTCTCTCTCTTTTTCTCTCTTTTGAAAATCTATCAATTCATATCCCTTTGTCATACAAAATGGTTTTGGAAATACGATTTACACTTTTCTATAACTCTGCCGGTAGCTAGAATCCTTTTCTAACGGAGTCCTCCTTCTAATATATTATAATTTGTCTCGAAGACATTAGTGTTTTTCAGATCTCCCGTGGTTAGGGAGAGATACCGCACCCTCAGATTTTTTCTTCTCCCTCCACCCTTTTTTTTTCTTTTTTTTTTTCCCTCTTCTTTTCTTTTATTCCCACGTGTCTATTCCCCATAAAGAAGCGTCATTATTTTGACCTATCCGTGATTATTTCAATTCATGCTGTTATGTATATGTATATATTTTTCTTTTTTTGTTGCTTCTTTTTTCTCAACAAAGAGAAAAAAAATTAAGATCGATTATAAACGTCATCGATTATTTAACATTACTCACTTATCCTATACCCGCAGATATAAAATTTCTCTTCGAGTTTATCAACTATTCTGACGGAAGATCATTTTGTGCGATATCACGCGTTTACTTCGTCACTATTGATTCGATTAAATCGATCGATTTAAAATTGTAAAAATTACGATGCTTCGCGCGCTAATTTCTTTTTTCTTCATTGAAAAATTGAGGGAAAACGAAGCGATACGAAAAAAAGCAAAAAAAAAAAAAAAAAAAAAAAGAAAAGCAAAAAAAAAAAAAAGAAAAAAGGAGGAAGAAGCAAATTTACTTTCGTTCGCTTTGTGCAACGAACGAAAAAACAAAAGAGGAAGAAAATAAAGAAAAGAGAGGGAAAAAAAAACAGCGGAGAAAAAGGGAAGGAAAAGAAAGAAGAGAAAAAAAAAAGGGTCAGGATTCTTCTTTTACCTGAGTTAAAAGAATTCGCGTCGTGTTTTTAGGGAAAAACGTCAAGAAGATTTAGTTCGAGCGGGCACGAAAGGATCCATAGGACTTTTCGACGTTAACACGCGCTCTCCTTTTTCCCTCCTCCTCCGTCCCACCTTTCTATTTTGTATCCTCGTCGCGTTTCTCCCTATGGCCCATTGGGAATGATTTGTGAATTGTTCTGCACGAACGAGCTTGACGTTTCTAATTAATACCTGCGTCTGGTGACACGCGGCAAAAGGAAGGAAGGAGGTGGGAGGAGGATGCTGATTTTTCTACACGAGGATTATTACATGGCGTTTCAACTTTTCGTTCACGAATTTTCACCTTCAAACGGAGACAGACAAAAACAGAGAAAGACAGAGAAAGAGAGAGAGAGAGAGAGAGAGAGAGAGAGAGAACACATGAAGTATCGAAAACGACGACAAAGTCGAATAAATTATTTATCGTTTTAATCGAGAGAGAGAGAGAGAGAGAGAGAGAGAGGGAGAGAAAGATAGGGGTACGAGAGGATTATGGAGGGAGTGGGAGAAATCATCAAGATCCTTAAAACATATGTAAAGATCGTGAGAAACGTCCTTCCGTCTTTTCTCCTTTTATTTTCTTTTTTTTACTTTCTCTCTTTATTTATCTCTTTCTGTTTTCTTTTTTTTCCTCTCCCTCCCTCCCTCCCTCCCTCTCACTCTTTTTTTTTTCTTTTTTCCTATCTTTTCCTTCAAGTCGCACACAGGTGAAGAAGAGACGTCACCTTTTCATTGTTTTAAAGAATTTCTAACGGGAAGATGTGGCCTCAGGTAGACGACTTTTACGAGCTTGTCCCCGACGCGCCCCTCGTAATTTCAAACTCCAACTCGGAGGTCCTCGTTAAATGTTTAATTCATTTCTCTTTCTCCAGGAGGTACTACGTCTTCCTTCTTTTCTTTTCCTTTAAATCTCGGAAAGGAAAGAGAAAAAGATATACATATATATATATATATATATATGTATCTATGTGTGTGTGTGTGTGTGTGTATATATATGTATATGAACATAGAACAAACACACGGACGCAGACAAAGACACAAAGGCAAAAACAAGAAAGTTTCATCGAGAAAAAATAATATCGTCTTATTTTCATCTCTACGACTGTTTTAAAGCTAGATATAATAATATAAAATAAGAAGTTGAGTTCAGTAAGTCGTTGAAAAACAAGTTCACATAGATCAGTAGAGGAGGTTCTGGTCCATACTGATACGGTCAAACGATAGAGAGGAGCTGCAACTCTCCTGTTCGCATATTGTTCTTTACTTAGAAGGGGTAAGAGCGAGTTGGTAGTAGGCTGTTGAGATAGAGTAAAGAAAGTGAAGGCAAAGAAGAAGAAGAAGAAGAAGAAGAAGAAGAAGGAAGAAGAAAAAGAACAAGAACAAGAAGAAGAAGGAGGAGGAGGAGGAGGAGAAGGAGGAGGAGGAGGAGGAGGAGGAAGAGAAGGAAGAAGAAGGGTGACCGGCTAGGACTGAAACGAATGATAATGCGGAGGATATCGTATTAAAATCTGGCGTTACCTAGGCCCCAGCGCAACGAGTCCTGGGCGCCAAAATAGATGGACCTCGTTACAAATGGAATGGAGTTTATAATCAGTATCTCTCCGGTGGCATCTGTGTGCCCCGCGTTGTCGAGTAGGATACCAGGAAGGAGAATGAGAGAAGAGGAGGAAGAAGAAGAAGAAGAAGAAGAAGAAGAAGAAGAAGAAGAGGAAGAAGAAGAAGAAGAAGAAGAGGAAGAGGAAGAAGGAGAAGGAGAAGGAGAAGGAAGGTAGAAGTAAAGTAGAAGAGGGAGGGTAAAAGATCCGTGCGCTTGTTGCTGGCTTCGACTCTTCTGGTTCTGGTCCTCGCTTCTCCGTACTCGTTTATATCTCTCTAACCGGTGCCTTTTTTCTCTTTCTCTCTCTCTCTCTCTCTCTCTCTCTCTCTCTCTCTCTCTCTTTCTCTTGCTTCTCTGTTTTGCCTCTTCTTCGTCTTGCACTCCGTCCGTGTTTCTCTCACCGCTCGTTGCTCGCTGCTGCCACCTGCATGCGAGAAACAAGTCCAACAATAAGATTGTAATGGTCTCCGAGACTGCACCGTATTTATCATTGCCCATTGTTTAGCAGCGTCAGGTTGCACTTTTTTAAATTGAATTCTTGCGTCTCCTCTGTCTCACGCAGATATCCTTGTGGTTTGTAGATTGCTCTCTCTCTCTCTCTCTCTCTCTCTCTCTCTCTCTCTCTCTCTCTTTTTGTTGATCGCGAGTGGTCTGTCCAAGTACTCTCGGTACACTTTGCGGCTCCTCACGAGGAAGAATATCGTTCTTCCGGATCTTAAATTTGTGTAGAAGGCTTCGACATGGGAGAAGGAAGATCGGTTGGTCCGAAATCGGTAGGGAAAAAAAGAAGCAGAGGATACAAGAGAAAGAAAAAAAGAGAGAGAGAGACAGATGGGTGGGCTAAACAGGCAATCGGATGAAAAGGAAAGATCGAAAAAAACAAAATAAAATAAAAGAAAAAGAAAACAACAGACAAATACGACAAAGATTGACAGAGTAAATGAGTATCAAAGTGATATATATATATATATATATATATATATATGCGTGTGTGTGTGTGTGTGTGTAAAAAAAAGAAAAGAAAAAGAAAAAATATTATCTTACGACGAAGGCAAAAGTAGGCAGGTAGTAAAGAGAGAAAAAGGAAAAAGAAAGACAAAAAAGAAAAAAAAGAAAGGAATGAATTTGTATAAAAGGAACAAGGCACGTGAGTGAATGCAGAAAGGTTGTGCATGGGAGAGAGAAAGATGTAATACCATGGAAGGAAGGTGCGTCCTTCGGTGTATCCTTCGGTGCATCCTTTGGTGCATCCTGCACGGCATATTTGCATGCCGTCTGTGCAAAGTAAGTCCGAAGGGGGCGTGGGGATCCTCTCCATTGGTTCACCATCCGAGTAATGGTCGCTTGCATTAGCTACTCCACGGAGCTCCGCGGGCCGTCGTAGCCAAAGCAGACTCCAATAATTCCTCCTCCTCCTTCTTCTTCTCCTCCTTCTCTTCTTCTCCTTTTCTTCTTTCTTCTTTTCTCTCTCTCTCTCTCTCTTTTTCGTTTCAATGTTTTTTCTTTTTTTTTTTTTTTTTTTTCTTTCCCCCCTCTAGAAAAAACTACTCAGAGTCGTTTTTGACAAATGCATCGAACACTCGCATCGATCGTGAATTCGTAGAACTCGTTAATGAAAAAAAAAAAAAAAAAAAAAGAAAAAGAAAACACGATCAAAAAAATGATCTAGATAAATACGACTTTACGCGTATTTGAATCGAATCTTTGTATAACGAAAGAAAAGAAAAAATAAAGAAAGAAAGAAAGAAAAAAAAAATGAAAAACAATCATCTAATAAAATATATTATCTCTCGAACGAATAGAGATATTATTTAGTTTCTCTTCGACGAATTTTTTTAATAATTAAAAAGAAGAGAAAAAATTTAGGGTGAACAGGAAGAGAAAAGTAGAGGAAGAGTATTGTAAAGAAGGAGAATAGAGGTGCGGAGCGAAGGCAATGTACTCGAAGAGGATTTTCGAGTTCACGGAGGAGGCACCAGGTGAAAGACGGCTTTCCGCGTGGACTGAAGCGTGACAGTGCTCGTCCAGTCCAGCCGAGAGAGATAACGATCCCCACGATCTGGATCACAAAACGCATCTACAGAGTCGTGAATACAGGCTCGCAGGCATGCAGGCGCTCACGCACGCGACGCATAGCCATCAGACAGACAGAGAAAAAGAGAGAGAGAGAAAGAGAGAGAGAGAGAGAGAGATTTCGATCTAACCATGAACGAGGTCGGCATATGGGACTTCGTTCGTGGGACCAGCGAGTCATTTGGCCGATTACTAATTAGCAAGTTTGCGCGAGCGTGAACCCAATTTCTCTCTGTTGTGTCCACGGAAGGAAAGCCGGACGCGACGGGCCTTCATGATAATGCGAGACACATCAGACCCGTATATGCGATATCCCGAATGACGGGACACTTCTATATCGTCTGTCCCTTGTTCTCTCATATACGATATCTCGATGTAGAAAGATCGCAAGAACCCTTATGCGACAGTTAGAAACCATATGCATAGTCTTAATGAGAAGAAAGATATCCGACGTACTAAAGTTTATAGCCTGACGTGCAAATGCTCCTTGAGTAGTCTTCCAATGTTGTACATGAGAACGATCTTTAATCCTCGATCATGAAGGACAGAATTAATTGAAAGAGACATTGAGAAAGTTGAGTATCTGTCTTTAGGATTGTCATCGTCACAATTGGACTTTGTTCGATTCGACGAATTTATACAATTTCTTGGAGATATCGTTGTCGTATATGGGATAATTATTAACTTTCTCTCTCTTTTCTTTTTGTTTTTTTTTTTTTTTTTTTTTTGTGAAACAGTGTGTAAGAAAGTTTGATTCAGGACAAAGGAAAAATAAAGAAAACAAAAATCAAAAAAAAAAAAAAAAAGAAAAATAAAAAAAAAATAAAAAAAAAGAAGAAAGAACAGAAAAAAGAGATTCAAAAGAACACGAACGAAGATTGAGAGATTGGCCAATCGAAATTGACGAGACGTGAAACGCCAGGCATACCACGAACGACAAATGCGCGCTTCCACTTGTCTTCGGAAGACAAAAGGTGCTAACTCAAGAAGCCACCGAGCGAGGAAGCCTCCGTGAGAGACCTTAGTCGTATATTCTCTTCCCCGGTTAAGCCCATCGTAGATTGCAAAGGGTTTCTTGCACGACGTGGTATTCAAGGAATGAACGTATTTAAGAATCATTTTCTCTCTCTCTCTCTCTCTCTCTGTTTTTCCATTATATACGAACGTTTCTTAATGAAAAATTCTATATCTCACTTATCCATTGATATTTCAAAATCGTTGGAGCGTATAAAGGAAAAAAATGTCCTCGAAAAAATTCGTGAAAATTATTTTCATCGAATCCGTGTTAATCCGTGATCCCGATATATCGTTGGCTAATCTCTGTCTCTAACCCTTACTCCAAAGTGGCTACATCTATAAAGAGATATTCGATAAAGCAAGATGTTAATTTAGATAGAATGCTCCTCCGCGTCTGAAATCTGACGTACTAAGCGTTGATGAGCCGATTTATCTTGATTTTACACCCCACGTTTATGATCTTCTCCGAGATATAATGGCGGCGCTAACAAGCGGGGACATGTAAAGGGTTGCCTTATCCTTCGTTTCTTTTTAAACGTGCAAAGGGCATCGCGTTTTGCGCTTTATTAAATATTCTATAATACATGAGTTCTCATTCTCTCATTCTCTCTCTCTCTCTCTCTTTCTCCTCTAAATATGGTGGTATTCAAACGTTATGTGCTAACTCTTTTTCTTCCTTCCGGCTTTTTATTTTTTCTTTCTCTCTTTCTTTCATTTTTTTTTTTTTCCTTGTCTCCTTTTTTCTTTTCCTTTTAATTCTTAACTTCCTCTCATTCGTTTTACTAAACGTTCATTCGGATAAAATAAATAAGCGAAATAGTGCTTTTCACTTAGGTGGGTCATTAATCTCGACGGATTTGTCGACGCACGATAATGTACTAGTACACGAGAACGACCGTACGGATTCTTCGAACGACAACCATACGTACCGTTTTAATTTTCAACAGTCCTTTAGCATCGACGGTTTCGAGTCTTGGAATTAGTTAGATTCGTCCAAGCGATATCGTTTCGCGGTGGTACTTTAACGTATCCGATATGTGTATCGCGCAGGTTGCATTCGCGCTGCTGTCTCAATTAATTCTGCATTTAAATTAGGGCAGACGCTTTGCGAGAACGAGTCGCGCTGCCGGCTCTCGTGAATGTATTCGCACCAATACAACGACTTGGTGTTGTTGTCGAGGTTACACACGTCCCCTTGTACAACATAATAATAAAAGATTCTCGATCGAAATTATCGATCATCGGCATTACGAAAATTAATATGACGCGACTTAGGTTAAAGGAACAATGACGATACTGATAAGGAAACAATGAATTAAAAAAAAAAAAAAAAAAAAAAAAACAAAAAAAAAAGAAAAAGAAAAAGAAGGAAGAAAAAAACTTTTAAATAATTTCACCAAATTCCGAGGGGAAAAAGAAATCCAAATTTACAGATTCGAATCGAAGGAGGAAGTTGAGAGGTCCGATCTAAAAAAAAGTGCCAGGGAATGTAGTCCAGCGACAAGCGGGAACAAGCAGCAAAGCAAAGCAAAGAGAGAAAGAGAAAAAGAAAAGAGACAGAGAGAGAGAGAGAGAGAGAGTTCGCGCGCGAGCGCGCGCCCGCGCGGGCTTCTTAACCGAACTTAGCATCTGCTCTCTGGGCCTCGTAATATGCGTGCTCGATATCTCTCTCGGAGATCTGAGATGCGTATCCGCGATATCACGCACTCGTGCACGCGTCTCCTCGGACCCACCCCCCTTCTTCACCCTCCCACCCCTTACTCTACCCTACCCCCACCTCTCTCTCTTTTCTTCTTTACCCCTCTCCCTTTTTCTTGTTTTTTCGTTTTCTTTCTTTCCCTTCGATACACGAGTTAGGGCAAGGGCAAAAATTAGCACGTCGTCTGGAAAATCGTGAAAACGTCATTCCCTCCTCCCCCCCATGGAATCGGTTCGAATTTCAATTGAATTCGTTCAAAAAGAAAGAAAGAAAGAAAGAGATATGGGGAAAAAGAAAAAAAAGAAAAAAACGAAAAAGAAAGAAAAAAAAGTGCTTTTCGCATTGAATCGCGCGAAGGTTTCGTCGCAAGGATCGCACGATTCTTGAAGGAGGAAGGTGGGATGGTGGGGTGGGGTCAGGGCATTTTGGACGGAGGGAGGGAGGGAGAGAGAGAGATGGAGGGACGAAGGGAGAAAAAGAGAGAGAAGTAAAGGTGAAGAAGGGGCCCGTGTGCGTTAATTAGTAACGGTCTTAGCCGAAGAGGCCCGCTGGTCCGTCGGTAAACTCGGCAGGTTACACGCACCCCTCCGGTCTACTTCCGCCGCGAATACATTACCGGGGTGGCTGTTTTTTGTCGCGACGTTTCATTAAGGAACACGCGGCACCATACTCGTTTCACCCTACCTACCTATCTCTCTCTCTCTCTCTCTCTCTTTCTCTCTCTCTCTCTCTATTTCTTTCTCTTTTTTTGCCTTCTACTTCTTTCCTCCTTTTGATCTTCTTCTTATACTATCTAACGGACGATCGGGGTAAGAAGAAAAAATCAAGGTCCTACATTTTTTTTCTTTCTTTTTTTTGTTTTTGTTTTTTTTTTCTTTTTCTTTTTCTTTCTTTTTTTGTTTTTGTTTTTTCTTTTTTTTTTTTTTTTTTACCGAGATTTTAATTACCGATGAAACATTTCTTGGAACATGACTCGTTGTGATATTAGAAAGGGAATGTATAAACGTTTGCAAGCGAAAGGCATATGAGACATTATGTCTTTCTCTATTTTTTTTTTTTTTTTATTTTATCTTAGATTAAAAATGATATCCATATATATATATATATATATATATATATATATATATATATATATCAATATAATAAAAATGTGACATCGTTTTAGAATCAGTCCATGCTTAATGATAGAGGACCGATGGGTACGATAAAGTCGATGACTTGAAATCGTTGCTTAAAGCGAAGAAAAAGAGAAATCGAGAGACTGAGAGAGAGAGAGAGAGAGAGAGAGAGAGAGAGAGAGAGAGAGAGAGATAGAGGGAGAGGTTGGAGGGGTGAACAAAAAATTGGGTGGGGGTGCGCTGGTTTATAGAACGTGTACAGGCCAAAAAGATGAAGAAGAAAAACCGTAGGTAGGTACCATTATGCAAATCCGTAGTCAATACCTAATACAAGATAATCACAATGATTATACCTTCTCTTCCCCGATCGTACGCGTTCGCGCATCTCCGCCTTCGTTTATCCTTCTCTCTCTCTCTCTCTCCTCTCTCTCTCTCTCTCTTTCACCCTTTCTCCCTCTCTCTATCTTTCTCGTGAAAAAAATTCGCGCGAACGTCGTGGGTATGTACGTGGGCCCGACTGAGGGCTGGCTGTGCCTGGTCGCTCTTGAAAATCCGTAGCCGTCATCGTCCTTCTCATAGTCTTCTTTTCTCTCCTCTCCTCTCCTCTCCTCTTCTTCTTCTCCTCTTCCTTTTCTTACCCTCCCTCTCTCCTCGGGCGTCCCCTAGCGCCACGGGCACTATGCGCGGCAAAATACCGCTTCGCTCCGGTATCTTGGCAAAAATGCGAAGCTGCTTATCATAAAATATTCCCCCTACGTTCTTGCACGGAGACCAGAAAATAGGAGACAAAGAAGGGAAAAAGAGAGAAAGAGAAAAAAAAAAAGAAAGAAAGAAAGAAAGAAAAAAAAGAGGGTCATCTCTCTTTATTCTTTTTTCTTTTATTATTTTCTTTCTTTTTTTTTTTTTCTCATTTTTTTCTTCTCTTTTATTTTTTATTCCTTTTCCTTACTCCCTCTTTTTTTTCTTCTTCTTCTACTTCTTCTTCTTCTTCTTCATGGAAGGATTCCTCCTCCAAGCCAATCTTCTATTTTAATTTTTTTTCTTTTTTCTATGCAACATCTCGCAGAAAGAGAGAGAGAGAGAGAGAGAGAGAGAGAGAGAGAGAGCGAAGAAGATAAAAAGAAAAAGATACACCATAGGTATCCCTGATTAGATAATTCCTACAAATTAACTGACAGTACGGTTATCATTTAATTCAACGATGTGTTAATGATTAAGCCATACATTGACTATAAACCATATATATGTATATAATTATGTACTTACTAATATGAGATAATGGAAATTGGTCGTAACAATTAGTATCACAAAAGAAGTAGTATAGTAGTGGTAGTCCTAAAGTCATTGAAGACAAGAAGTTTATATCGAACGAACACGTAATCGCAAGCTCGCGTTTTCAAGAGACCGTTGCAATGCACTTACCCCGGGGTGCCATATAATATTACATGCGCAGGTCTTACATACTCTTACGAACATTCATGGACGCTCTCTCTCTCTCTCACTCTTTCTCTCTGTGTCTCTCTCTCTCTCTCTGTCTGTCTGTCTGTCTGTCTCTCTCTCTCTCTCTCTCTCTCTCTTTCTCTCTGTCGGAGTTCTGCTCTACGCGCCACGCTGGGAGCCCGCGGCCAATTGGAAATTGTCCCTAATAACAGGGGAACACACTACCAGCATTTCGCTCCTATCGTGGATATGGGCTGGATTATTCTACGCTTCTCTCTTTATACTCCCTCTCTTTCTCTCTTTCTCTTTTGTCCTACAATAATATCAAGAGAGCATACACATGTATAAATTCATACGTATACGTATGTATACATGTACGTATGTATACATATATGTATATATGTATATATGTATAATTATTCAAATTATTCCGTAGTTATTAGTACCAACGATATTGTCCTCTGAAAATATTCCATTTTTATTTAATCAATTACGTTCACGATTATTCCTTGATAATGAAATGTCGGCGAGAATAGCGGATGTTTGAGAAAGAATACACGATAATTCGGTATTCTTATCTAAATTGAAAAAAGGAAAAAGAAAAAGAGACAGAGAGATAGAAAGATATATATATATATATATATATATATATATATATATATATATATATATATATATAGAAACTAACAAGAATTCGCATTAACAGATAAAATACAATATATGCATAAACATGCGGAAAATAAGCGAACACTTTGAAAGTAGAAACGTGGGATCGAGAGAGAGAAGAATGTCGTGGCAATCTTCCGCGAAAACGGAAGACAATGGTTCGAAGCGCGCGTACGCGGGCAAATCGTAAGACGAAATCGCGCGTAAGAAGAAGAAGAAGAAGAAGAAGAAGAAGAAGAAAACTAAAAATAATAAGAATAAGAAGAAGACGAAGAAGGAGGAGGAAGAAGAAGAAGAAGAAGAAGAAGGAAAGAGAGAAAGAAACGTCTCGTTGAAGGCGCGACGGGCCGCGATAGCTTGAGAATTGATTACGCTCGTAATTACCGGCCTCGTATTAGCATAAATTTCCATGAGCCTCTCGCGATTCTTAGCCTTCTCTCTCTCTCTCTCATTTTCTCTTTCTTTCTTTTTCTTCTTTTTCCTTTCTTTCTCTCTCTTTCTCTTCGCTTCTCTAGCCACCCGTGCTAATAACCATGCGTGGGCTGTGGCAATTAGAAAAAAAAGGAGGTAAAAGAAAGGAAAAGAAAAAAAAAATCTCGAAGAAGTCTAGGCAGAAAGAAAAACGATCTGCGAAGAGAAAGAGAGGAAGAGAGAGAGAGAGAGAGAGAGAGAGAGAGAGAGAAGAAAAAGGGGGATGTAAACGGACGAATTGAAAATTGAAAATTAGCTATGAGAAATTACTACCTTCTTCTATTTAGTTGCTATCCTTTTATTTCCTTCTTTCTTTCTTTCTTACAATTTTTCTTTTTTTTTTTTTTTTTTTTTTTTTTATCTTCATACTCCTCCATTATTTACGTCATATTTAATTCATCAGAACGATCTATAATAATCAATCGAACTAATGATAATGAAAGAATCGTTTTGAAATGATCAAACGAGTATAAAAAATATTCCTTGTAAAATGTTGATTTAATACGATACGATTGTTGATTAATTTTAAGGTATGTCATGGGAGCAGATACTCCTCCCTATTCATTTTGAAAAGCGATGCAGCTTCTTCACACGGGTAGTCCAACGCGTAGGTAGACCACTCCGGGGACTCGTAACTGACGCTTCTCGGAAGTTCTCGGAAGACGATCTGGACGTCTTTTCTTCGAGGAGGACCGTCTCTTTACTTTCCAAGAGAGAAAAAAAAACAAGACAGATAGACAGAAAGAGAAACACAGAGAGAGAGAGAGAGAGAGAGAGAGAGAGAGAGAGAGAGAGAGAGAGAGAGAGAGAAAGAGAAAGAGGCGAACAATCGTCGTTTAAAATCTCTAACCAGTTGAGCGCCTCTCCTCCCCCCACCCCCATCATTATTCCCGCGTCACCCACGACCGACTGATATTTTCTCTTGGGTCGTCTCTTAAGGGTCCCGAAGGTGCTGCGAATTATCGGTCGCGTGTGATCGCTTGGCTCGATCCAGCACCGCGCGAGTACCGAGCAAACGGAGTAGAGAGATACCAAGAGAAAGAGAGAGAGAGAGAGAGAGAGAGATAGATAAAAAGTGTAAGAGTAAGAAAGAGAGGGAGAGTCGGCAACTCGACAAAGAGACTGGCCATCCATAATTCAAGCAATCCGGTCATTGTGTGTCCTCGCACGGCGGTGCGAACGCTAAAGCGCCGATTGGCTCTTTAACCACGCACCAAAGCAACGTTCGTTCGCATCCGCGCGTTGTTGTAAGAACCCTACAAGGATTCCTGCCAGCACCTGCGACATACACCAGGAGGACCTCGTTCTTCCTTCTTTACGTGTTAATTCCACTGACGTTTCTTCTTCTTCTTCTTCTTCTTCTTCCTCTTATTCTTCTTCTTCTTCTTCTATTTCTTCTTCATCCTCTTCCTCGTCCTAATCTGATTTATTTCGAAATTCATTTGATAATCTAATAAATCTAAAGGTCAGGGACAAAAGATCAAAAGGACAATGACAACAGGAACTTATGAACAGGCTGTTTATATGATTGTGTTGTGATGGTTTAATGATAAAAAAAAAAAAAAAAAAAAAAAAAAAAAAAGAAAAAAAAAGAATAAATGATTATGGATATTCTATGATGAATGACTAGTTAACACGCATACACAAGGATTATATCATCGAATAATGATTTATCATAATTTTTTTTTTCTTTTCTCTTTACCCTCCTCCTCTCCTCTTGACTTTTCTTTTCTTTTCCCTTTTTTTTACTTCTTTTTCTTTTTTCCTCTTCTTTTCTTTTCTTTTCTTTTCTTTTCTTTTCTTTTCTTTTCTTTTCTTTTCAAGTCAAGCAACCAAAGCAACGGAGCGAGAAAGCGGCAACGATTGAAATGAAGCAATTAGAAAATTACCATACGTAATGCAGGCTGTTTCCGAAAGCAATACGGAACGGAGGTACACGCGCGTTCGAAAGCGAGTGCTATCTGATAGGAGAGCATTTCCTCGCGTTTAAGTGGCGGCATGCAAACGGCGTCAAGTGTGGAAGTTTCTCTGTATATGGATATATACATATACATTTACATATGCATATCATATATATATATATATATGTGTGTATATGTATATATATACATATGTATATAAGTATACGTAAAAGTGTATTTGTACGTCCTCTTTTCGATCCATTTGCGAGGACTTTTCAACGAGTTCAAATTTCTTCTTTCTTTTTTCTTCCTTTTTTGATTGTTTGTTTTTGCTTTGTTTTTTTTTCTTCTCTTTACTTCTTTATCTCTCTCTCTCTCTCTCTTTTTTATTTTTCACGCAAAAGACACATTTCGAGCAAATATTATAATCTCTCGATTTGCATTTTCCATTATTTTTCTGTTTTTCTTTTTCTTTTTTTTTTTTTTTTTCCTTATAAAAAGAAAAAAAGTGTAGCTGTGAAACGATCTAATGGGAAAGAAGTAGGAGGAGAAGGAGGACGTAATGGCGTTCGTAAAATGGCAGCCTTAGATCGGCAAATTTTCGGTAAGAAATCAAAATAGAGGAAAATAAAGATTCCGTTATCGGCGGTTCATCGGCAATTAGGAGAATAAGGATACGCGTAACAATGGAGAGACGTTTACGAGCTTTTTAATGCCCCCGGTGAAAGGGACTCCCAAACGTTTCCTCCGGAAGTTGTGCATTTTTTATTTCATACCACTGCTTCCCGAAATCCCTTCTTTTGTATTGTAATACCATCATGTCTTTTCTCTCTCTCTCTCTCTTTCTCTCTTTCTTACTGTCTCTCGATTTTCGAGAGGTAACTTTTGAGAGAGAGAGAGAGAGAGAGAGAGAGAGAGAGAGAGAGAGAGACTTGCTCGCGCTTGTATTCAAAACAGCTTTAACTAATTTGAATAAGGAATAAAGTGCCTTTTCGAAGTGATATAGGCGAAAGTCTCCTCTTCGTCTCTTTCTTTCTTTCTTTCTTGCTTGCTGTGGGGCCTTTTATCTAATCTCGTTGTGCCATGTAAGGAGGAATGGGACAGGCAGCTTTTAAAAGTCTCAGCCAGCCGACGTTATTATTTAAATAAGGCAGCACTTCTTTGGTCATAGCGCGAGAGCCTAGTGTGTCTCGAGCTACCGGGTATTAAAGGAGTCAATGGAAAATAAAAGAGTTCGAAATAAACCGAAGATAGAGATAGAGAGAAAGAGACAGAGAGAGAGAGAGAGAGAGAGAGAGAGAGAGAGAGAGAGCGAGAGAGAGAAATGGTGTTTGGGGAAAGGGAGAGGAACAAAATGTTTGCCAACTCGAAATCGTCGACCTAGATATCGCACCGATCCATTAATTATATTTCCAATTTATATTTTGCCCTGGTCCCTAGTTTCACTTATTTTCAAAGTTCTACCGATTTATCAGGACAAAGTAATATCTCATCGTGATATCGAAATATCGAAAAGAAAATAAAAAAAAAATAAATAAAAGTAAAATGCCGTATATGATGATGATATTTGTTGGGGAAAATTTTCAATTTGAGAATCGAACGTAATCTATATATATACAGATTACGTTCGATTTTTTTCTTTACGAAAGATCATTATTAACATTTACGATGTATAACAAAGTGAATTAATTGTCTCGAAAAAACAATAACTTTCTTAACGATCCAAACGATCGAATCTTTTCTTTATGGTGTTGTTTGCCTCCGTTGAGTCGTCATTGTCGTCAAAGGTGGACGTTGTCCAGGGGGACCGGCCAAGTTCTGGCCTACATCGTACATAGGTACACTTCATCGTCGTCGGCTTGCTTGCTTGCTTGCTTGCTTGCTTGCTTGCTCTTGGTAGCTCGTGAACACGCAATCAGATAAAACTAGACGTGGCTCTCGTGCCGAAATAAACCGTCGCGCTTTACATAATG
Source organism: Vespa mandarinia (assembly GCF_050613455.1). Lineage (NCBI taxonomy): Eukaryota > Metazoa > Arthropoda > Insecta > Hymenoptera > Vespidae > Vespa > Vespa mandarinia. The sequence continues at coordinate 1,248,679 of NC_140821.1, read as the reverse complement.
CTTGCTGAAGCAAAAGAGAGAGAAAGAGAGAGATGGAAATGAGAAAAAAAGGTGAAGAAAAGAGAGAGTAAGAGAGAGAAAGAGACAGAATTCATTTCCGTTTGTTTGCATGTATTCGTGTCGATAAGTCATCCACGTCTTAGCCCCTTCATATTCCTCCACATATCCCTCCTTCATTCCCCCTCCCTCCCTCCCTACACCTCCTTCTTCTTATGAAAAAGAATAAGCCGAACTGGAAATAAGTTAATGAGAAAGAAAGCTCGAAGTTTCGTGTTGTTCATGGTTTTCCATGACTCCTCGTTAACTTTGTTATAAGGATCTTACGATGAAAATAAGCATTTGATTACTTCATTATCGAACACGACTGCGTCACGCATTAGTAATTTATGGATGTTTACCTTGTCAATTTTCAATCTGACTTAACGATATATATCGATCCAATTAATCAATTTCTAAATTAAGTATTAAAATGACGTTTTAAAAAAATCGATTGACTCTCCTGACATTTTCAACGAAAACTACGTGAAAGATTTATTAAGGATATAATAGATATAAAAAGTCGAAGAAGTATGAAAGTTAGTCGATGCGAATGAAGATGGTTGGTTGGTTGGTTGGTTGGTTGGTTGGTTGGTTAGTTGCTTGCTTGCTTGCTTGCTTACTTGCTTGCTTGGTTGGTTGTGGCTCAAGGAAATAGAAACGACGAATTGGCTGAACGGCAACTAAAGAGTAGTGGTACTCTGTGCGCGAGAGAATCTGGAGGAAGAGGTAAGTGGAGAGGAGGAGGTCGATGGAGTCAGGATGGAACTAGCCAACCGAGACCGACGCGTCGGTCACGCGAACGCATATCCTCCTTATCCTATATTCTATATATATTCTATCCTTCATCATACGTCCTTTTCTCTTCTTATATCTTGCGAAGGAAAGAGAGAGAGAAAAAAAAAAAAAAAAAAAAAAAGACAGAAAAAGCGAATAAAAATGTTTCTTCGTTTGGCCACGAAGAGATTTATTTCCTTTGGTAAAGAAAAGAAAAGAAAAGAGAGAAAAATTCTCACGAGAAATTCGAAAATTGAGAAGAAGATTAACATTCTATATGTTTCCTTCTAACCTTCGATCGATCCCATAAAATGATTATTATGATGTATTTACGTGCACATAGTTACTATATAATATATATATATATATATATAGATCCCATGTAAGTGATAGCGGATGGATTAAGAAATGCCATTTGATCCTAGGCAAGAACCATTTCTTTTTTCAGTTCTTTTTTCGTTTTCTTATTTCCTTTATCTTTTTTGTTTTTCTTTCTTTTTCTTTTTTTACAGTTAATTATCTACTTCTCGAAATCTCAAGAATTATGTGTTAATTTTAGCGTGTTAAGCGTCGATTGCGTCTTCGCGTAAAACTTCAAAAAAAAAAAAAAAAAAAAAAAAGAAGGAAAAAAAACAAGAAAAGAAAAAAAAGAAAAAGAAAAAGAAAAAAAAACAAGAAAAACAAAAATAAAATCCTATTTCTTCATAATTCTTTCTTTCTTTTTTTTTTTTCTTTTTCTTTTTCTTTTTATTAGGATTCGCAACGTTAAGCGAACGTTGTCGTAACAATTAACGCCGGTCATTGATCTACTTCTTCCTCCCAAATACATATCTACGAAGGAAACTAACATAACTCTTATAATATACATGTACATATATACATATATATATATATATATATATATATATGTACATACATATATATGTATCTATCTACGTATCTAGTACCTAATACGAATTGCCAGGATAGATGGGTATAAATTCGTAGTGGCAAAAGTTTTTTAGCGAGCTAAAAACGTGTGGGAGGGACGAAACAACGGACGGCAACAAGAGCGACGGCTGCAGTGGCACGGCGAGCGTCGACGTGGAACGACGACCACGCGGGAATTATCATAATTTCATAATTAGCTCGTTCCAGGGGTCCTTCCCGGCTGTCTCGAGGCAGCACCATTTAAACGCTCGTCGGACACGCTACTCCCGCTGGCTTCTGCCTCTTTTACTCCTTTCCATTCTTTTTTCTTCTTTCTCTCTTTCTTTCTCTCTCTCTCTCTCTTTCTTTCCTCCACCCCCCTCTTTCTCTCTCTGTGTTTTTTTTTATATCAGTATTATTATCATTATTATTATTATTATTATTTAGCCCTCGTATCGGATATTATTCATATGTTTTCTTTCTCTCTCTCTCTCTCTCTTTGCGGAAAATAAAAGTCCTCCTTTGCTATGGTCTCATTGTTTTTCTACGGTTTTAAAAATAATAAAATCGTCAGTGGTCCCATACACAACTCTGAGAAAATGGATACGTGTATATTCATTCTTCTTCGCTTCTTTTTTGCCTCTCCTCGGCCCTCCTCCTCCCCTTCCCTCCCATCACCTCAATCCGCAATCCCTCGAAACTCCTGATTCCCGTACATCCTCTGTGTTTTACGGCGCATGTAATTGACGCTATATATATGTAGAATAGAATATATCGTGGATGTATTTAAAGTGCGTTAAAGCAAATAGTATGCCGGGTATGCCGACAATTACGAAAGTGTTCGTAAATCAAACGACTTCGATCCACGTGATAATATTATTATTTTGAGAAAGTGTTATTATTATTAAGAAGAAAAAGAGCTAAGTTCCTTCGTCGTATTCCGTTACCGGATGAGGTCTGAAAATTGATTAGATTTAGGAAGGAAGAAGGAAAGAAAGAAAGAGAGAGAGAGGGGAATGGGAGAGGGAGGGAAAAGAATATATCGGTCGTTCGGTTAGTGCGCAAAGAGGAATACAGAAAGAGAGAGAAAGAGAGTCGCGTTGAGGGAAAAATAATAGTCAGCACGATTCATCTCGTTTCCACTATCGGTTTTCTATCTGACTTCGTTCCACCGTAAGATATTCCTTTTCTCTCCCTCCCTCCTTCCCTCCCGCCCTCTCCTCTCCCTCTCTCTTTCCCTCTCTCTCTCTCTCTCTCTCTCTCTCTTTCTCTCTCATATACTTTACTCGCGAGTTCTCTACTCTCTCTTCCTCTTTCTTTCTCTCCCTTTTACTTCGGCGGTCTGCTCGAGGAAGAATCCGGCCTGTTAGATATACGATACCCGATAGTAAACGGGGCAGCGCCCGTCCGAACATACCGTGGCACGATCTGAATACCTCATACTTACCTTTACAAATTGGTCGAACCAAGCTGGAATCACGAAGTCTCGAAAGTTACGTCTTCGCGAGCTCAAGGAGGAGTAGGAAGAAGAAGAAGGTTGAGGAGAGGAACGAAGGATATGCACGTGCCTCTCTTTCTCTCTCTCTCTCTCTCTCTCTCTCTCTCTCTCTCTCTCTCTTTCTTTCTTTCTATCTCTTTTTCTCTTTCTCTCTCTCTCTCTCTCTCTCTACTAGCTGTTCGTGTTTCTTTTGACTTTCAAACAGGCGCTTTGGTGAGTATGGGTTTTTAACGAAAAAAAAAAAGAAAAAAAAAAAAGAAAAACGAAAAAAAGAAATAAAATAAAATAAAATAAAATAAGAAAAAATAAAGAGAAAGAGAAAAAAGAGTAATTGTTTTTAACACCGTACTCAATGCGTAATAAATGAAATAAAAGAAATATGTAATAGAGAGGGATACATTTATATATATATATATATATATATATATATATATATATATATTCTGACGTTTAACATTTGACAAAGAAAAGAATGCACCTACGTTCACTTTGAGCGTGTAATCACAAACAAACACACACACACACACACACACATACATATATATATATATATACATACCATGTCGTATTCATTTATATTCATCATTCACCGTTGTATCCAATCGTTCGCGTGTTTGCCCGTTAACCGTTTAGATACAAAACTACCGCTACCAGTGCTCCCCTATTACATCGTATTAAACGAGTAGAACAATAAGGACGTCGCATTAGTTAGTAACTATTAAAATGGGGTCGGTCGGTATCGGTATGTAATGGTCGATTTGAATTTCGCGCGCAACTCGCCATTGTCCGAGTTTCTTTTTTCCCGCCGTCTGTTTGAATGCCGTCTTTTTCTCGTACCTTCTGGTCAGATAAATTAATGCCGGGAGATATAATCTGATATGAAAGCAAGGACAGCAGACGGCGTTACTACTTATCGTACATAGAGAGAGAGAGAGAGAGAGAGAGAGAGAGAGAGAGAGATAGAAATAGAGATAGAGAGAGATAGAGAAAGAGATAGAGAAAGAGAAAGAGAGAGAGGATCGAGTTTGAACGAACGTTACTATAAATCACGATTCTCTCTTGTTTTGTTCCTTCGAGCTATCGATCGTTACGTGTAATTATACATACGCTTCGTTCACGATTAATTCTAAAGATTTTTCACGAGTCGGCTATGCCAACTCGTCGTATTATAGTAATCGTTTTAATACTTCAAGCAGCACGTTCTCTTTTCATATATATATAACAAATATCAAACAAAACAAAGTCTTCTCTCTCTTTCTCCCTCTCTCTCTCTCTCTCTCTCTCTCTCTCTCTCTCTCTCTCTCTCTCTTTCTCTCTTTCTATATATATATATATATCTTTCTTTTTTTTCCTCGAAGAGACGATCGAGACGTTCGCGTGGTCGCCTCAGGCTCGCTGTCAGAAAATTATTTTCGAAAAGTGCCCGACGGCAGGTAGCTGCGCCAGCAGCTGATCACCGGAACCACATTTAAATACATAATCGACGGACTAATGCTCGCGTTTCGAGAGCTCGTTACGCGAAATGTTCGTTCCGGTTTCTTCGATTTCATTTCTCCAAGTGAGTCTCTCTTTTTCTCTCTCTTTCCCCTCTCTTTGTCTCTCTATCTATCTGTCTCTCTCATATGCAGGTGTAGGCGTGTATATTTCTTTTTCTTTTTTCTTTTTTTTTTTTCTTTTTTACTCGATCGACACCTGCCATCGACACTTTTATACATCGACACTTTGAAGCCTTCAATATCTTAAAACAAAAACAAAAAAAATGTTCGAATATTATCAAAGTCGAATATCAAGTATAATATGTCTCATAGTGATATATGGATTTAGGTATTATTAAGAAGAAAGAGAGAGAGAGAAAGATAAGGCGAAAAGATTTCGAGAATAGCGAAACCGGCCGACGGATCGACTCCATGGTAAAAAAAAAAAAAAATTGCGGAATAAAGAAAGACGAAGAGTAGTAGGAACGTTTTGGGCTGGCGAGAACGTACGAGCGTTGGGCGACGGACGGGTGGGCGTGAGCGCGAGGCAAGGCGTGAAGGGAGTAGAAGGGCTTACTAGAGCGTTGAAAATTGAAAATTCAAAATGGCCGATATTTCCGGCCGACGGGACCGAAACAAAAAGTCGCCTGGCGTTCATTATGACATGCATCGCTGTACGTGCGCACTGTGATTTGCAATGTTTCTCTCTTTCCTTCTCTCTCTCTCTCTCTCTCTCTCTCTCTCTCTCTCTCTCTCTCTCTCATATATATATATATATATATATATATATACACGTACGAATTATATATACTCTTTAGTATCAGTAGTATTAGTATTAGTAATCAGCAATAATAGTAGTAGTAGTACTAGTAGTAGTAGTAGTAATAGTAGTAGTACTTGCCGGATTTCTCCAAAAGTAAAATAGTATGGATGCGTGTAACGTATCATGTACCTATACGTACGTATGTATATAAATGAAGAGAGACCGTTTGAAAATCCGTCGATCTATATAAGCTTTCGATAATGGAATTATCGAGAGAAATGAAACCGGTGGTGGGGATGGGGATAAAATCTGAGCTTTACAATAGTCCTTTGCTATTCCTTTCTACGCCTACGTATATCTCTTTCTCTCTCTTTCTCTGTCTTCTTTCTCCTTGTCAACGTCGAAACGGAAAACATCTCTTTCTTCCTCTTTGAGACGTCTTGTCATTCGACGAGGACCAATCGAATCGTCAGAAAATCGGAGAACCATGAAGGCATATCGACAGGCATTTTCTCCGTGTGCTTTTCCAGGGATGAGCTTCCAGAGAGAGAAAGAGAGAAAGAGAGAGAGAGAGAAAAAGAGAGAGAAGGAATCTCTGGTGTCGACACGGTCGATTAGCCGATCGAGGCCAGCTTGGGATTTCGTCAATAAACGAGATAAAAGAACTCACCCCTATGTTCGCGTGTCGTTTGCCAGGGAACGAACGAACGAACGAACGAACGAACGAACGAATGAACGAACGAACGAACGAACGAACGAACGAATGAACGAACGAACGAACGAACGAACGAACGAACGAACGAACGAACGAACGAACGAACGAACGAACGAACTGGCATTTTCTCTTTCTCTCTCTTTCTCTCGTTCTCTCTTTTGCTCTCTTTCTCTCTTATTCGTGATTTTTGCACAATGTGCGGCCAGGCGGTCTGGCTTTGTTTTAAAATTATCAACGCGTCGCACAATCGGCCGGCGCCTCGCGTGGACAGACAAAGAAGAGAGAAAGGGCTGGGCGGTGGGTGATTGGGTGGTATGGAGAGGGTGGACGATGCTTTTCTATATGTCCATCTCTCTTTCTTTCTATCTCTATCTCTGTCTCTCTCACAAGCGTGCGTGTCTTCGCGTGTGTCGGCTCTCCGACGACACAAAACGGGAGGGCGTTTTGCATGCGTATCTCCGGCTCAATGGGGCTTTCCACTCGCTGGAATTGAAAAGCATTTTATTACGTACCGTGTACGTGTTCGAATGTATATATATATATATATATATATATATATGTATTTATTTATGCATGTATGGATGCATAGATGTATGTACGTATATAGATGCACGTGACTCTGTACGCGTGAACGTACGTGTTCTTCACTTTCTTTATGGACTGTCCATACGTCTGTACCGTATATACCATGTATGTACTTATGTATTTATGTAAATATGTATGTACATATGTGTAACAAACCGGTGTTTCTTTGTGAGAATCGCAGATATTCTGGATTTGCTTCTTCTCTCGTTTGACGACATGTTTCGTGAGGAATCGATCATTTTCGAGAGAGAAAGCGAGAGAGAGAGAGAGAGAGAGAGAGAACATGGGGAACGTGTCGACGAGAAAAATCGATGGAATTGGCGAGGCCAATCATCGAATGAAGTAATTTGTTCACCTCTTCCCCCTCCCCTTCGAACGGAATTACATGTCGTTTGCTTCGTACCAATATAAGATGATTGCTCGTTGAAAATGACATTTATGATTACGATTTGTGTGTATATGTCTGTTCCTTCGAAAAAAGAAAATTATAACTTATTAAAGATCGAGAAATTTTTCTTTTTTATTTTATCATCGATGAAAAGATCCGATAAGCATTCGTGTCTTTCGTGAACATTTCTTTAATATACTTTACGAACGAAGAAGTATGCGTGATAATTGAAGATCGATACTTTTCACAGCTGTCAAATAAACACCTCTGTAGTAAAGTTACAATGTTAAACATATATGTGTCATTGGGTGTTGAGGCGATGATAAGTGGTTTACGAAACTTTTAATATAAAATGTGTTCCTATCAAGATCGTTTATTTGGATATAAAATATTAAAAAGTGTATCGTTGATCAAAACGTCCCAAAACGGTGTTGTTTATTTACACGTGGAAAAATATTACAACTTTACGATAAGGAAAAAGAAAAAAGAAAAAAAAAAAAAAGAATACTCCAAATAATGTTACTTATTCGCACGTGAAAAATACTATAGCGTTATTTATTTAGACGTAAGATAGTAAACATATTTTTCAATTACAAAATACAATGTTTTTAGTCTTAATCAATTAAATATAATACGAACTATGAGAAATTTGGATATTACATAGTGCCCAATCGAATATAATTTTTTATAAATATTTTCCTCTTCAACTTTGGATTCAATTCTGAAATTTTGGACGTACTTGTAGAAAATGAATTGTCTTGTGTGGTGCGAGAGAGAGAGAGAGAGAGTGAGAGTGAAAGTGAGAGTGAGAAAGAGAAAGAAAGAAAGAAAGAAAAGCGGGAGAAAAGAGTGATAACGTTTCGTTTCGCAAGAAGAAGCTTCGTTTTTCATCAACGGGTCATAATGAATACTCGAAAGATTACCTCCGTGCAGTTAATTGACAACTCGCTCTCTATCTCTATCTCTCTTCTCTTCTCTTCTCTTCTCTTCTCTTCACCTCTCTTCTCTTCTCTTCACCTCTCTTCTCTTCTCTTCACCTCTCTTCTCTTCTCTTCACCTCTCTTCTTCTTCTCTCCTCTCCTCTCCTCTCTTCTCCTCTCCCACTCTTCTCATCTCATCTCTTCTCTTCTTATGGTTCGTTCAACGCTCTCTCTGACGTTTCTCCCCTTCAAAACTATCTTCGATCTTTTCTCTCTTTCCTCTCGACGTCTAGTTCCATTAATTCGACCGGAAGGGAGAACGACGACGTCGGAGAGCTCAAATCGAGTTCTCTGTCGCTTTTGTGGTCGAGATGAACGAGTCGAGAGAATCGAACGTTTAAATTACCGTATAAAGAGCCAACTTGTATTTACGAAAGAAAGAGAGAGAGAGAGAGAGAGAGAGAGAGAGAGAGATTGAGGGAGAGAGGGAGATTTGAAACGTTATATTCGATAACAGATAACAACGATTTACGAGTACTGCTTTCTCTAAAACGTCTAGTTAAGCTAAAATAGATAAAGAAGAAACGAGATAAATTTATTATCGACAGAATTGTTTAATCGTCTCATCCCAACAGTCGCTTTAATTTTCAATTAAATAACCAGCAAAACCGATGTCATGTTATTTCATATTATTATTCTATTTAAGTAAACGTTTGAATATATCTTGACGATCGCGTGATAGTTGTCAACGATCTAATTAAATCATGTTAATCATGATTTCTATTTCTTATCTAATAAGTAATATCCAAAATGTATGTATGTATGTATGTATGTATATAAGTATGTATGTATGTATATATGTATATAAGAAAACTCGGAACAAGATCGAAGTAAATACAAGCGATAAATTCACATTTTAAACGCCAATAAAGTCGATCATTTAAATACATACTGTGTTTAAACGCGTGCTACACGTACCACGTTACTCGCTAATGCATTCATAAGGAATCGGTGCAATCCATACGATTTATAACACGCCACTTGATAACTAGTGCCTTTCCTTCGACTGATTAGAATAAATTATTATTATCGATCTAAATATAGACGGATTAATGAATGAACGATATCAATTTTCTTAAAATATATACACACACACACACACACACACATACACATACACACATAAACATATATACATACGATCAGATGAAATTTCGCGTTAATAAAATATGAGAAAAACGAGCGTGTATTTGTGTACACAGATAAAATATATCTGTACATATGTGAAAGAGTTAGACTAACTCATTCAGAGAGAATCGATCGTCTCGCGTCGATCTAATGAGGCGTCTGTCAATCGTGGCGATCTATAATTGCGGCAAAAAACGATCGATCGATCCGTCGATCGATCGATCGATCGATCGATCGATCGATTGATATCCATGAGTTCGGATCGATCGAACGTTGCCAATCGAGCACTCGTTTATTATATTATCCGGCGCGGCTCTCGTCGTCTCGAAGAAAACCGAGAGAAAACCAAAGACACGTTTGTCCTTTGTGAAAATGAGATGTGACACGGTAATCTTCTTCTTCGCGTCGATTCAATTAATTGATTTGTTTCTCTCATGATTGTTTCTCGCTTTTCTTAGCAATCTTCTTCTTCTTCTTCTTCTTCTTGTTCTTTTTTCTTCTTGTTTCTTCTTTTTTTGCTCCCCCATCCATACATATTTTATACGCTTTAAAAAGTTGCAAGAAACGTTTATTTATCGACTACGTTATTGATGATCATTATTAGACCATTAGTTATTTTCATTAAAAGTGTTGTGAAATCCATTTTCCATGGAAGCAACTATTATTTAAGAACTTATGCATGCATCTATGATTACCAACGTTTATCTTATCGTTAATGAATTGCCAATCATATATACCATTTGATATAATCTGATTAGAACGATCAAATATGTTGCATCTAATCTTAATAGCAATCATATCTATTATAATTGGTAATTCTAAGATTCATTTTTCATATGATAATTATTAATAAACCATCTCTATCTTATACTTTTTGATCAACGTATCAAAGATCGGAATCCTCTTGAAAAATACTTCAATGATTCATTTCAATCAATTATATATGTACGTATTGTAATAGATAATAACATAATAATGATTGAAGTTAAGTATCTAGCAGCGCCTGTGTATGGATCTTTGCTCTGTATATGCATCTGTGCGTATGTGTGTTTGTGTGTGTGTGTGTGTGTGTATGTGTGCGTGCGTGCGTGCGTGCGCGCGCGCGCGCGCGCGTGGTTCACCAACGGGATCCGTGATTAAAGTGGCATTTAAAAGGCTCGGTCCCGTCGAGAGGATCGATCCCCTCCGTCATTGTCCTCGATCCTTTTGCTTCTAGTTTAAAGCATTAATCGCGATCGACTACCACGCTCGCTCTCATCCTCGATGAAATCTCGAAACGAAACGACACGAGCACGTTGCGTCTGACATTATCGCATGCGGCTACTTTTCAACGTTACGATAAGCATACGCGATCTCTCGCGACAAAAAGAAGAAAAAAGAAAAAAAAAAAAAAGAAAAACAAAAGAAAAAAAAATAAAAGAGAAGAAAAGAAAAGAAATGAAAAAGTAAAAATAAAAATAAAGAGCACTTTCTTTCGCTTGCGTTTGACATTTTCCTATGTGTACTTCCTTCTATCGCACACTGTTGATAAAATTTATCGATCAAAGATACAAAGAGAGAGAGAGAGAGAGAGAGAAGAGAGAGGAAGGGAAAGAGAGAGTTCCCATATATTCGACGTAACAATTATAATTTTATCGCAATTTAATTGACATTACTGTTAATTGTTTTTTTAACTTAACATTTGAGAAAATAAATTCTAAGATAATAATAATAATAATAATAATAAGAAGAAGAAGAAAAGAAAAAAGTAAAAATAATATCGACGACTCTTATCGAGCTAAAGAAAAAAGAAAAAAGAAAAAAGAAAGAAACTAGTACACGTACCTTAATCATTGATTAAACTCACCCGCCCTTTCGCCCAATCCCCCCTCCTCCCCTCCCCTCTCCTCCCTGAGCATATTATCTTTTTTCTAAAGGGAAAAAAAAAAAAGAAAAAAAAAACTAATCTAACCTAATCCAACATTTTTCTCGTATCTCGTTCTAATTTTTTAAGAAAAAAAAAAGAGAAAAAAGAAAAGAGAAGAGAGAGAGAGAGAGAGAAAGAGAGAAAGAGAGAAAGAAAAAGTGTTAACGTTTGGTCGTGCTCGCGACGATCCTCCTTGCGGTAGGTATATATAGGTATATCTATAATGAAAAAGAAAAAGTTTATAGTGCTTGATGTCGGGTATGATAGGGAAAATATAAAAAAGGGGCCGGCCTCGCGACAAAAGCATTTCCTACCCTTTCCGTGTCAAGAGAAGAGATCGCGATTTACGATTAATAAATGGCACGCTTTTATCATCGTCGAATATACATACATACATACATACATATATATATATATATATATATATATATATATATACGTAGGACATGTAGAATACTAGTTAAATCGTAGGTACCTTCTGCTTCCTATAAAATATATTTACAATCGAACAATGAAAATTGTATTTGTTATAGTTATATATATGAAATGAAATAAAAAGAAAATAAGAAAGAAGAAAAAGATCGTTCGACCGAGATGCTCGGGAACAAGTTATATATCTATGATATAAGATTAATATCAGTTCTTCCGAAAAATCGGCTTTCCAATTTCCTCCATCTTTCTCTTCTTTGTTTATATATATATACACATATATATATATATATATATATATATACGCACCTACGTGGACAAATTCTTACTCGGTAAAAGCTCAACCCACAAACAATTTTACCGTGTTGGAACCCACGTATAGTTACATAGTATATACGTACTTGCGTGTAAGGGCTTAGCGGCATGGGAGTTATCTAGATGATTATCTTAGCCGTTTATCACTAATTTATCTGGGCAGGCATTAGTTTTTACCCGACGATGGCGTGCACCCAGCAACCTTCGCTTACCTAAATTATTCATTATATAGAGCGATCCTCCATACCGCCGCGTGGTGTATATGCCAAAGTAAAAAAGAGAAAGAGAAAGAAAAAGTTAGAAAGAGAGAGAGAGAACTCGAACGCGGTGCACACCGTTCCAGATCCGACGTTTATTAATTAACATCCTTCGCTCGCGACGATCATTCACGAATCTACATATATATGTATGTATATATATATATATCGATCATCAGTACTCACGCTCGACCAAAGAAAGTCCTAACTTTCCTTATCGTATATAATTCCTTTTCCTTGCTCGTGACATTTGGGATACAAAGAAACACTGTTATTACACTGTATAATCTTGTAAAAATAATTGTTCAGTTATAATTACAGTATTTACCTCATTTCACGTCACATAAAATCGATATTATATGATTCAAAGTAATGTCGACTTTGGTATAAACCCTTTAATATATACTTCATCCTATATTTACATTTATATATATATATATATATATATATATATATATATATAAACTATTTTATTATGTAAGATAAAAACTTTACTTCGATATTACTATCATAGTTAATATTATGTTAATATATTATAATTCATTTAGAACATTTAATTACACATGTTTATCGTAGAGAACACGATAAGATTAGTATTAATGTATATAATTTAGTAAGTGAGAGGACGAGCAGAACGATTTTTCATGGACCATTTAATAAGATGACAACTTTGAAGAATATCTACTCACTCACTCTCTCCCTCTCTGTCTTTCTCTTTTTCTCACTCTTTCTCATGCTGAAAAACGGATCTATGAGCATACACATAGGACGTACTACTCGTGATAGAAATATATCGTCCCTCGTGATCTACCGGCGTCGTGGAAGATAATTATTCACGTTTAGATAACGAACGGCCCGCGATGATATCGAGGCGGAGGCGTCCATTAGCGAGGCAAAGCGCCGGCTTCGCCAAAGGTATATCTATTTATCATCAGATAACGCCTCGGCATTATCTCGAAAAGTACGGCTCTGCTATAGGCGAGCGATCGTTTGCGTGCTACTAGTATACGGACCGTGCTAGCTAGCTAAGCTAGCCTAGCTAGCTAGCTAGCTAGCTAACAGCTAGCTAGCTAAACTCGCTTGTATTCGCTGCTTTGCGTTGGCGTTCGCACGCGCGCGCGCGCGCATCAACCTGGTCACTCTTTATATTCCTTAGTTAAACGTCTCTCGTCTGTTGCCACCGTGTTGCTGCTTTGCTACCGTTCGACTAAACTTATCGGAATCTTACGAAATATTATAAGCTTTTCGAAAGATCGATAACGTTGATGGATCACCATAGAAGAAAACATGAGAGATCTCTGTATGACGGTTTTATAAAAATTAACTAGAATCGACGTTACATGTCTTTATTAACTCGTGAAACACGACGATGTATATAATATCCATTGATCGTACGTTTCAAAATATTCCTTTAATAATATCTTCAAAACTATTTTTCATTTGATAATAGAATAAAGGATCGTTGTATGTTAATTGAATATTTTTTAATAAATACATATCTGATTTTATAATTAAAATCTACGTTTGTTCAATCGTACCAAGTTAAAACTTATTATGAAAGATCGATAATCTCGATGAACGATCGAGAATAAAGAGATCTCTATGTACATGATTTCATAATAATTAAACGTAGTATATAGTTACACTGTCTTCGTTCGTACGAATTCAGATTTTTTTTTTCTTTTTTTTTTTTTTTTTTTTTTTTCAAGATACTCGTACGTACTTCTCATTTAATAATTCAAAGATCTTTGAATTTTAATAGAAATGCGTTTATTAATTTATTCGTAATTGTTTCACAATTAAAATCAACAATTATTGTTGTTGTTCGTGATATGTACTCGTTTCAATTTTTTATTATTTAGCAAGGAAAAGGGAGAGAAAAAAAGAGAAGAAAAAAAAAGAGAGAAAAGAAATCTAAGAAGTTCGAATTAAAATCTAATAAATACCAGGGTGTACCCTATATAAGAATGTTGTTTTAAAGTATGAAGATCTTGTCTCTCTCTCTCTCTCTCTCTCTCTCTCTCTCTCTCATTCTGTGAGTTTGTTGGAAAATGAAGAAAACGCGGAAAATTATAATAGGATATTTACATGGATACTGTTTTAACGATTCTCTCACTCGTGTAAATACTACTTGCTTTCCTAGTTTTACAGGAATAAAATAGATAGAGATAGAGATAGAGATAGAGATAGAAAGAGATAGAAATAAATAAGAGAGGAAAAAGCGTATAGTGGGTATAGCGTATAGTGCAAAAATCCATTGTCTCGTAGACTCCAACAGTGCTCTAAGAAACTAGCAATAAAAAAGCGAAACGAAGTGGGAGAAGGAAGCGTGGCGAACGATCTAGAAACACGAGTTTAGGGTTAGACCTTAAATCACTCTACCCTTTGTCCTTCTCTCTTTCATTTCTCTCTCTCTCTCTCTCTCTCTCTCTCTCTCTCTCTCTCTCTCTCTCATCTTTTTCTCTTTCTTTGCAAAAAAAGAAAAAAGAGAAAAGGGAATGAAAAAGAAGAAAAAAAAAAAAAAAAAGAAAAAAAAAGGAAGAAAAAAGAAAATGAAAAAGAAACACGATAAAAGGGATCGCGAGACAATACGACTAATCGAACGAGGACGAGTTAACACGTTTTCTACAGCAGATATATTGAATCAAGAGAGGAATACAAAAAAAAAAAAAAAGAAAGAAAGAAAGAAAAGGAAAAAGAAGGGAAAAGAAAGAAAAACATGGTCTTTCTACGACGAGTAAAAAAAGCTTTCTCTCTTAATGTTAACACGGTAAAAAAAAGTTTGTCCTTGGCGGTAGAAAGGACGAAGGGAATTTTTCGTAGAAAATTTTACCGAAGCATATTCTATATATGTATATATATATATATAGATTAAAAAAAAAAAAAAAAAAAAAAATCGAAGAACATCCGACGACCGACCTCGGCGCTCAATTAATAATATTTTTCTAAACACAATTTAATCACATTTGTCGTTCGATTATTTTACGTTTTCTTTATACTTTTTTCCTTTGCAATTCTGAATTAATTATCGCATAATATTTTCATCGATCAAGAACGAACGTTGTTGTAAAATTTCGAAGACGGTTCCTTACAATTTTATTCGATATAAAAGAAAGAAAGAGAGAGAGAGAGAGAAAGAGAGAGAGAGAGAGAGAGAGAGAGAGAGAGTGAAGGAAAGAGGGAGAGAGGGATAGTTTGTTACTTTCTCTCTCTCTCTCTCTCTCTCTCTCTCTCTCTCTCTCTCTCTCTCTCGTTCGCTCTCGCTCTCGGATATACATGGCTATCCATAATATACGTTCTCTCACGGAAAGCTGCACTCACTTCCGGCGTGGCTAACCGATTATATATCCCCGCTTCTGCAGAAGGACGAAGTTCGAGAGAATCGGTCGTTTAAACACGAGCCAGTAAGCTTCCACGAGGCTTGTCCAGTGCTCGGGATCACGCTAACTCCTCGTTAAGTCATAACTTACCCCCTCCGACGTACGTACGTATGTATGTATGTATGTATGTATGTATGTATGTATGCATGTATGCATGTACCTAAAGCCCGGTTACTTTCTTGCCTACGTAACTGTCTCCTCTCTCTCCCTCTCTCTCTCTCTCTCTCTCTTTCTGTCTGTCTCCTCTCTCTCTCTCTTTCTGTTTCTGTCTCCTCTCTCTCTTCCTCCCTTAATAGTATAATACTTCTTATTTATATTCTGCCAGTGATTCTTAAAAGAAAATCACAAGTATTTATTATATATATATATATATATATATATATATATATATATATATATTATCGCAGAAGAATAAGAATTTATTACATTGCATTTCGTATGGGCGTATGGGATTATGAGGGGAAAGAAAGAGAAATAGAAAACAATTACTATATATATCCTTCTATATCCTTCTTTTTCTATTAGAAGAAAAAGAAAAAGAAAAGAAGAAGAAAAAATAAATAAATAAATAAATAAAAAAGACAAAAAAATATGGATGTCTTAGAAATTATGGTTAATACATCCGGTCTGTTAAAAAATATTCCTTTCTAGGAGTTTAGAAAAGAAAAATAATAGAATAGAATAAACGAAGAACCGAGAGTTGAAGAAACGCATCGGTGAACGTAACATCCCCTTCTCCTTTCCCTCCCTCTCCCTGCACCAATAGCACGTAAGAAAGCTTTATGGCACTACGTGATCATTTAAATGCGAAATTACGTAATTACCATTGGCATTGTTTGCCCTATAACCAACACTCTTTCTCTCTCTCTCTCTCTCTCTCACATACACACATACACACACACACACACACACACTCTCTTTCTGGTTGTGTTGTATTGTCTTGTTTCTCGCCCGTTAAAAGATATCGTCGCTTATATCTATTTCACGCGTTGCAACGTTCGGGTTAGCAGCGGTCGCTTATGGTAATGCTATCTTGACTGCGATTATGCCATTGCTACGTGACTACGATTTATTTTTGTAGAAATAAATAATAGAACGAACGAAACGATGCCAATCTTTCGCCGAAGTCCTTGACAATTCTTCCTCTGATGAAATGACGTAGTATTCTATTATCGATCGATCGTCGTTCATAATAATAAATATTATAAATATATTTTAATTATATAGATCGTGAAATATATATAATAGGATTGGAAGACGATCTTTAATATCTTTTGAAAGACTACGTTAATGTCCTTCGTATACAATTAATACTCGAGAACAAATATTTCGATTAAATATTTATAACATATTAAATCGTATTCGATCGTCTTAATCGTCATATTATTTACTACAATTAATATTATTATTGAATAGATACATGTAACGTTGAAATAAAATATTACGATTATTACGACGTACGTATTGTACATACGTACATTGATACATACATTGATATAAATAAAATCTGTGAAAATTATCGAGGATTATAATGATTAGCTACGAGCAGAGATGTGTGTACTTACGCGACCGTGTCTTGTAACCTACTGGGTAAGATAGAGACTTTAATCATTGAGCATTGGGAAGGTCGAGTTTCTTCCTAGAATTGTTTTGTTTACGTTCGGAGAGTATCGCGACGTCCTACGGACCTTTAACGTGTGTAATACTACGTGTGTATACATACGTACGTTGTTGTTATTACGTATATTATATTATTTAACTTGTATAATAACGCGCGTTGGTGAATAGTAGTAAAAAGAAAAAAGAAAAAAAAAAAAAACAAGAAAAAGGGAGAAAAAGAAAAACTGGAAACATTTAAAACACATTGGATTAACAACGTGTTTTACGTTATATTTTAATCATCATAGAGTAGTATCTCATTTCCGGGTGACCCCGAGGGCAAAACGATTCTCCCTGTTATCGCGCCGATAAAGAGAATTAAAAGGCTTCGAAGCAATTCCGTCTTTAATGGTTTTCATAGGGCTATCGATCACGAACGATCGAGGTGGTCGGTCGTGTACGCTGGTCCACCTCTTTCGTCGGCCAGTTCGGATCGTGCGAAAACTGGAGTCTCGACCTTCGAAGTAGTCGAAGATATTCTTCGACCAAAAGGGCTTTCCGTCCTTTATTTTTCTTTCTCTTACACGTCCATATATACGAGCGAGCGCACACTTACACTCATACACACACACACACACACATATATATATATACATATATATATATATATATATATATATATATATATACATATCGAAGAAGAAAAGAGTAAAGACGAAGAGATCGGAGAGACTTTAACAAGAATTTCGCTTCGAGCCCGCGAGGAATCAGAAAGAAAGGAAGATGAGAGAAGACAGAGAGAGAGACAGAGAGAGAGAGAGAGAGAGAGAGAGAGGGTTCTCTCCCTCCCACGTACGTGGCTAAAGGGTGGCTAACCCATCATTATCGACAATTTATCAATAGCCAATAATATTATATTAAAGCGGCCACGTCGGCTTCGCGGTCTTTGCAATGGCGTGGAAAGGGAAAAAACAGTTCAAAATTTGCTATTCTCATATGCCATTCTCCCCTTAACACCTCCTTATCTTATTTTTTATTTCATCGTTTATTCGAGGCCCTCTTCTTTGCTTCTTCTTACTTCACCGGGGAATCATTTTGTTCTCGCTCTTAAATATTCCGCCATCTTTCTCATTCACCATTTCTTGCTCTTCTTCTTTTAACGAAGGTGTTGTTCGATCGGCCGCCAATGCGATGTATTTATGTTGGCTCGATCATAATGTTTATGTTAGGTGCCCTCGCCAGAAAAAAGGCACGGCTCGCCGTTAATCAGATCGCAGGTGGGAGGGCGCGAGAACTCAGAGCGAACTTTCCTTCTCTCTCTCTCTTTCTCTCTCTTCTCTCTCTCCCCCCTTTCTTTCTATCTCTTTCTATCTATCTATCTATCTATCTATTTCTTTCTTTCTTTCTTTCTTTTTTCTTCCTTTCCTTCTCTCTTTTCGTTGTATGCACCACTCGATTGAATCTTCCACCCCCATCTTTCTATCCTTTATTTTTCTATCTATCTTTATCTCTCTCTCTCTCTCTCTCTCTCTCTTCTTTTCTGAGACCTATACGAAATATATATATATATATATATATATATATATATATATATATATATATATGTATATCGAGAAGAGAAGACTTTCGTTTCCGTCGAGCTCGTTAAAAATCGGTTAATATCGGAAAATAAGCAAAGAAGTTTGCTGGAGCTCAGGATTATCTTACGTAATAGAGGAAGCATTTTTATAGAGAAGAAGGTAGAGCAAGAGAGACAGACAGACAGACAGCGAGAGAGAGAGAGAGAGAGAGAGAGAGAGAAGGATAAGGAAGAAAAAGTCTGTATGGTTATGATACAAAAATGAGCCGGTTAACTCTCGTCGGCACGCCCCGACAATATTCCAAGTCATTACGATATTTACCGCGATCTTAAAAAGTTCATAAACGACGACAACGACGAAAAATAAGAAGACGAAGAAGACGAGGAGAACGAGGAAAACGCTTACTCTATGCTTTATATAAGATTTTTACTTTTCATTGAAGACTATGGAAAGAAAGAGAGAGAGAGAGAGAGAGAGAGAGAGAGAGAGAGAGAGAGAGAAAGACAGAAGGAGCTGGTAAACATGTTAGCACATCACAATTTATAAAAGAATTTTCTACCTCTAAGGGATTATAATCGAAGGGTTGATTTAAGTTTAAAGAAAATATATATATATATATTATATACATATAATATAGGGGGTAAGAAGAGACGTTGAAGAAAGAAAGAAGAAAGGAAAGAAATGAGATCGAAATCTTGTGTGTCGTTCGAGTTTTATATGCGAAGGTGGTGGCCACGGAAGAGGAATAAGGGAAGAAGAAGAAGAAGAAAAGGAAGTAAGGAAGGAAGGAAGGAAGGAAGGAAAGAAAGAAAGAGTCGCGTCGAATTAGAGAAAATTACAGAACACCTCGTAAATACATCGTCGGCCTAAGTGGTTGATTGGAGGAGATCGTATATAGGAGCCGACTACCGCTAAATTATATCCCGACGCGGGCAGCCCTATCTACGGCAGAAGATCGCGATCGCTCTTGTAAATTAAGGCACCGAGAGATATACCTATATACACCCTCTCTCTCTCTCTCTCTCTCCCCTCTCCCTCTTCTCGAGTCCTTCCGATATTTTCTTCCATCTTACTTCAACTTAAGTTGTCGCATAGTCCATTCCTTTTGGAAGAGGTGAGAGATTATCTCCTACTGGAAGTTAGTTGGTCCTTTAAAAATGTCTTCCTTCGAATCACAACACTCTCTTCTATCTTAAACTTTTAGATACTTCTCACGATAATAATAATATCATTATTACTATTATTATTATTATTATTATTATTATTATTATTATTATTATTATATTATTTATTTGTCAATTTGTATTATCATAAATAAATATAATATATCGAGAAAGAAAACTCTTCTTGCAAAGTGGTAGACCGCGTGTCTGAAAGGATGCTAACTAGATGCTCGACCCCGAAAAGGGCCTTTCTCTTTTTCTTTATCTCTTTCTCTCTTCCTTTCTTTCTTTCTTTCTTTCTTTCTTTCTTTCTTTCTTTCTTTCTTTCTTTCTTTCTCCTTCCATCTCATAGTCTCCGGGACGCCGCGGGAGAGATTAAAAAGTTAATGGGGGGCGTGCTGTGGGGGCGTGCTACGTGTACGTGGTGCCGGGATTTATGTCTGCACCAGCGAGATATCGTTCCGCTCGAATACGCCAATAGGCACTGCGTCCTTCTAAATCTCTCCCTCACGACTCACCACCACCAATACCAGCATTACCTTACTCACTCTCGTTTACTTGACCATCGTCTCCCACCATCCATCCCCTTTACTTTTACCATATTCTATCAATTATATACATTACACGTTACATAGTGATATTCTATAAAGAAATTAATATACCGGTATATAAATCGATCGATTATATCTACGATATATTTATACATATATATAATTATTATATATATATATATATATTATAATTTTATAATTTATAAATATGTTTGGTGCTTCGTGAATTGATAACATTAATATCAAGAGAGAAAGTGCCCAAAGGTAAAAGATATCTCGAATGAACGTTCGTTCCTGAGGAGTCGTGACGCCCTACGATTCCCTCCAATTGGATATAGGTATATCCGACGTTCGACGTCGAGCTTCCGGGCCTTACACGCGTCACGATTCTCTCCTTCGAGAGAGATGCACGAGATCGATTCGAAAGAGCTTAATACGACACGCCGGCGTTTCCACGAAGAGAAATCGCCATTATCATCTTCCTTTTCTTCTTCTTCTTCTTCTTCTTCTTCTTCTTTAATCGTTTTTTTTTTTTTTTCTTTTTTCTCTTTTTTTTCCCTTACCCTCGAAGAAACACGATTTCCTCTTTATTTCATTTATCTTCGCTCTCTCGAAGTTCTATAAAAAAAAAAAATATATATATATATATATATATATTTTTTTTTTTTAATAAGTAAATAAGTAGATAAATAAAGTAGATCTTATTCATTCACGAAGTTTTCAAAATGAAATTTAGTAGATTTTTTTTTCTTCCTTCTCTATTTCCTTCCAGTCTAGTAAAATACTTCTTGTTTTACGAAGTAATAGTTTCTCAAGAGAAGCCATATTACAATCTCATTCTCTTTCCCCCTGAAAGAGGGGGAACGATCCCCTCTAGATTTCATTTTTTCCCCTTTTAATTGCCGATAATTTATATTATGGGAAATATTAGATTCGTGCGAAACCGTATTAAAAGCGGAGAAGAAGCTCTTTCTCTCTCTCTCTCTCTCTCTCTCTCTCTCTCTCTCTCTCTCTCTCTCTCTCTCTCTTTCTCTTTCTCTCTCTTTTATGAAGAAAAAGGATGCGAGGGAGGAGAGAGGATCGAAGGGAAGAGGCCTGTAATTATTGCAAAACATGAAAACCGCAACCCGTAAGATTAATTTTTGCGCGAGATTGATGCCGCGGTATCGAGGAGTATCGGCTGCCCCTTCGGTGAGGGCCGAAGGGATGCCGAAGGGACGTGGGACGGGACGGTGACCCTATCCTCCTTCTCTTCTCTTTTCTTCTCTTTTCTTCTCTTCTCTTCTCTTCTCTTCTCTTCTCTTCTCTTCTCTTCTCTTCTCTTCTCTTCTCTTCGATGGACGATCGAATCCGCCTCTCTTAACGAGATTCCATCCTTCCGTCACTCGTATTAAGAATAATAATATACCGATAAATGCCAAATTACGGTGCAACGATAACCTCGACTTGAGAACCCATAGAGAGAGAGAGAGAGAGAGAGAGAGAGAGAGAGAGAGAAAGAGAAAGAAAGAGAGAGAGAGAGAGAAAAGAGAAGAGATAAACTCTCATCCTCGACTCTATCGTCTTGATTTTCCTAAGTATTTCTCAGGAGGAATTTCGCGAATTCTTTCTTATCTCTCGTTCGATGTATTACTTACCGTATCGTGTATATATATATATATATATGTTCGAGAGGAGGATGAGAAAAGATGAAGAGAAGAAGAAGAAGGAGATGCTGGACGGACGGGTGGGGGGGAAGACCTGTCGGGGGGGGAAGTGTAAATGATTTAATTAAAAATCGTTAACTTTTCACGGTACAACCTGTCGGGTAGGTATATCAGGTTTAATCGATCGTTACGGAATAGGGGAATATAAAGGCGGTTCTCTTCTCTTAATTGCGAGATCTACAAAAGAAAGTATCTATCTACTGATTGTGAGAAAGAATTTTGGAACCGAGACGATCGAAGATTATAATGTCGATGTATTTACATCATCGTATATGTGTGTGTGCGCATCTGTGTAAAAAAGAGAGATTGAGAAAGAAAGAGAAGGGATTTGATCGTATGCGTTGAAATAATGTAAGTAAGAACAATTAATTGTAATTGTTTAATAATGATTTTAATAATGCAATTGATTTTTCTATTATCAAATCAAATATTTTTATCGTATGAAACGGACGATTAAATAGTTCAGAGAGAGAGAGAGAGAGAAAGTTCTTTCTTCTTTCGTTCGTGTTTTACAAGACTCTTTTCTATCTCGAATTCCAGGATTCTATCAGAAGCCAATCGGGATATTTCGTCTGTCTAAGTTCGCACCAGATGGTTCGTGCTGGGTCCGTCGGTCCCACCTCTCGACGTAAACGGGCATGCTCGCGCGTCATTTATTCCACGAAAAGTCCTTCGACCAATTAAGCCACTCTCTCTCTCTCTCTCTGTCTCTCTCTGTCTCTCTCTGTTTCTCTCTCTCTCTCTCTCTTTCGTGTTTAAAGAGGGAAAAAGATAGAGAAGGTGTTTCTCGTCGGAACTCTTGTATATGTATATGTATACCGTATATACATACATACGTATATAAGAACGTGGGGAAGAAAGAACGAAAAAGAAGGATGGTCCATGCAAGCAAGAGTGGACAATTTATTTCTTTCTTTTTCTCACCACTCTCGTTCGTTTGCAGTAGGACCGATCTTCTTCTTCTTCTTCGTCGTCGTCGTAGTCGTCGTCGTCGTCGTCGTAGTCGTCGTCGTCGTCGTTCGTAGTCCTATCGAGCATCTAAGGTGCGTCGATTTATATGCTGCTACCAGGCTTTACAGGATTCTTCTTCATGGCGAAATTCGACTCGCTTGAAATCCTCCATATCTTTTCTTGGTAGAGATAAAAAAAGAGGAAGAAAAAAAAAAGCGAAAAGAAAAAAAAACAAGAGAAAAACAAACGTACGCTCGGCTTTACTCGATTATCGAACTATGCATATTATGCAAATACCACGTGATTACGTATTTACGATATATAAACAATAATGAAAACGTACGTTGATATCAAGGACGATCGTTCCTAAGGATCCTATTGTATTAATACGTTTATTGTTAAATCGATGAACGAAGAAGGACGATGGTTAAAAGATATTAAAAGAGATATATGTATATATATATATATATATATATATATATATATACACATATACATATACATATATATATAATGCCGGCTCGGAATACTTTTGTAGAGACGACGCGTGCGCGATCCATGAATTACACGCTTGACCATTAAGACAAAACCTGGCCTCGCCATAACTCTCAATAGATTTATAGTAGCTACAACGGAGGCAACGAAGGGAAAAAGGGAGAACCGGCAGCGTTATAATCCTTTCTGGCGATGTCCACGACGTCGTCCGCCCGGTTTCGCTTCTATCCTTTCTACATATATTCAAAATACATAGATAGATTTTACATACCTATATATATTATGTATATATATATGTATATATATATATGTATATATTAGTCATCCTTTCGATCGTCGTCGTTCGTTGGAAAACGCAGAGCTAGTCTCACCCTTGGCACTCTCTCTCTCTCTCTCTCTCTTCTCTCTCTCTTCACGTATAAAATATCTGCGTGTATTTTTATATATGTTTCTCTCTCTCTCTCTCTCTCTCTCTCTCTCTCTGCTGTGTGTGTATGTGTGTATGTGTACACTTTTACGCGTGCCTATATAAAAAAGGCACACACTGGGCTATAAATATCCGGCTTATTTACGGACAACGGTCCTGCCATTGCACCCGAGAATAAATTCAACAAAATGCCCATTTAATTAACACCTTATTTATTGAGACGTCCCAACGTTCGGAGAACCTCCAAAGATTCTCCTCTCTTCTCCTTTCTCGTTTCCATTCTCCCATGGGATCGAATCTCTTTTAGAGATTATTTAACCATTATTGATCCTTCTTTTTTTCGTTACGAAACCATAAGCTTTGTTTTGGTAAATTACAAAAAAATTACATATTAGGGAATGATAAATAAGAATTTGAATTTGTGTGAAAGTGATATGTATGAAAGAGCAAAAGAAGAAAAAAAAAAAGAAAAACAAAGAAGATGAAGAAAAGGAAGAAAGAGAGAGAGAGAGAGAGAGAGAGAGAGAAACAAAACAAAAACAAATTGTTTCGAGAACAAAAGTGAAACAGAAGACATCAGAGATATGATTTCTTCTTTTAATCTCACGGTCATGTAATATAAAAAATACATATGCGAATCGAATTCATTCATGTTCACAATTTGTCCATTGTGAATGAAGGATTAAAGAATATATATTTCTGTATATAATAAAAAGAGTAATTCGTGGCTCGTTTGTTCTCTCTATAAGTTCTTTTATCGATCATAATAACAGTATCTCTTTCTATCTCCCTCTCTCCCATTGCCTTTCTTTCTTTGTCGCAGCTATTAAATCCGTCTTAACGAAGAGCGTGAAAAAAAAAGGGCATCGAGAACGAGGGTGATAAAGGGGGGATGGGATGGGTTGGGTGGTAGGGTTGGCTCTCTCGTTAAAATAGCCAAGCCGAGTAACAAATAAAATCTACGTAAGAAGAGCTAACGAAAGCAAAACGATCTCGACGATGGGACAAAAGGATATCGGATTAAATGAATGAGACCGAAAAGAAAAAAAAGAAAAAGAAAATAAAAAGGAGGGGGAAGGTATAGGGTGAGAATAGGTATGAGCATTCTCCCTATATATATATATATACATGTATGTATGTATGTACTTCAATCGAACTGCGGATGAACGAAAAGAAAAACAATTATAGGTACTGTGTGTATGTCGAGTACCTACATACATATATATTTCAATTATTACTCTCATATTTCTCTCTCTCTCTTTCTCGTGTGTATGGAACTTCTTTTTTTGCTCGAACCCTTTTTTTTCGTTTGGTCCTTACATGAGTCTTTTGTATACCCTTTGGCCACGTGTACGCCATTCTGTAACAATGTAGATAATTGTTCGTATTTGAGCTTTCTTGATTTGTTCTTTTTTTTTTTCTTTTTTTTTGTTTTCTTTTTTTACGAGCTACCAAAATTTTCCTCTAATAAAGTTAATTGCAAGTATTAATTATAATTATACAAATTTACGTATTCAAAATATACATAAGTTATACATCCTATTGTTTATCTTCTTTTTATCAAAACTTTTTTTAATAAAATTATATAAATATGTATATGTGTATATATATATATGTATATATATGTATTTTGCTATTAATAATCCCATAATTCCTATACTTTTTAATTATAGTTATATAAATGTAGATATTCGAGTAATATTAATACATGAGGCAAATACTATCGGGAAGCTTCAATTATGTACGTGGAAATTAGATCCTCGTTAAAGGGCCATTCTAAAGTTCTTTGGGTCTCTCGATACAAGATTCCATTCGTTCTCCCTTTCCCTTCAGAACCCTTCCCTCTCTCTTTCTCTCTCTCTTTCTCTTATTTCGTCTTTGCCTCCACTCGTGTTCAGGTGCCACTTTCCTCGAAGATTCAGCTGCTACTACCGTCTCTTTCTCTCTCTCTCTCTCTCTCTCTCTCTTTCTCTCTGTTTGTCTTTTTCTGTTTCTTGGCGGCTCGTAGCTTTAACGTACACGCTGAATGCACGAAGGTAGAATCTAAGGAGACTACCGGGTGGTAAAATATATCGAAGCGAAAAAGGTTTTGGTTACACCTGCTATACAGAAGATAGTAGACGTACGGTTCCTTCTTTTTTTTTTTTTTTTTTTTTTTTTTTTTTCTTTAACTTTATTCGTATTTCTCTCCATCCCTTACCCCCACCTCCCCCTCTCTCTCTCTCTCTCTTTCGTAAATCTTTATTATTATTGAAACTCTTACTATTTTTCTTTTCCCCTTCAATTTTATAGGAAGTAATCATTCGACGATACGAATCGCGTGATTGATAATAAAATTGAAGGGTATAAAAAAAAAAAAAAAGAAAAAGGAAAAAGAAGCAGAGAGAAAAAAGGACAAATAAACTTACGGATCGTGTATAGATTACATGCGAATCTAATAAAAATAAAAAGTAAATCATTTACTATGTGACTCTAGTAGATCGAAGGCAAAAGCTATATAATACAGACGCAACCCATAGTCGTAAAGTTCGTATCTACTTTATTTTTCGAGTAGTAGTGGATCGTTGGTGAAAGACATGCGCATCGAGCACGCACACACGAAGGTCGTGCGCGCAAAACCGAGTGGATTACACCTGCACAGCTGCCGGCAGCCTCGGCGGCAGGTGAATCTTGGGACTCACCTGATCGCGCCGTGTCGGCGAGCGAACGAGCGCGCGCGCGCACTAGCTCACCTCCGCGACAAGAGGGAAAAGTGTCTTCAGAGACATGAGCAGGTGATATCGATTGTACGAATTATGGTCGGATCAGCTTGTTCCAAGACCTTCTCGACGTTTCAGTTAAGGTATAACTTCGAAGAAGCAGTCACATAATGTTTCTCTCGGAAAAAATACGTAAAAATACGATCGATCTATCCGCATATAATCGATTCAATTAATATAATAATAGAGCAAAAAAAAAAAAAAAGAAATTGAAAAGGAGAAGGGATGACGATTAGAAAATGAAAATAATTAACGTTGACGTGAATCGCAAAGTTACTTTTTCTTTTTTCATTTGACAAAGAAAATCGATTCATAAGGAAGCGCAAAGATGAGAAAAATTATTGATCAAGTGACACGCGATCATAAATTATTATTATTGTTGTTATTTTTTTTTTTTTTTTTGTTATAAATGTGCTTTAACAAAATCCTCATCTCTGGAGAAAAATAATAATAAATGAATAAACAAATGAACGAATGTATGTTAAACGATTACCGAAGAGATAGTCGTGAGAGTACGGGTTGCATTTGTCTTGAAATAGGAGATTATGTTCGTCGAATCGAAGTAAGGCTAACCAAGAAGGTAATACAGAATCGCGAAGTGGCTTTCGATCGGCAAATAAGAACGCGATCGATGATCCATAATCCGCCTAAGGGTGCAGGTTGTGGCGCGGCCGTGTTCCCTTCTTTACTTCGGCCGCGCATACTGGGCAATCTTTGTAATTATAGAGGAGGCGCGCGTCCCATTAGCTCGGTATCCTCGCGTATATGTAGCTGCTACGGAGGATGCGCCAGAGTTAGAGAGAGATAGATAGATAGATAGATAGATAGAGAGAGAGAGAGAGAGAGAGAGAGAGAGTGAAAGAGAGAGAGAGAGTCAGAGTGCTGGGAGGGAGAAGAAATACGTTCGAGATAGAAACACGGAGCACTGACCACTCTCAATAGGACCTCTCGACGTGCGGATGGCGACATTCGAATTATTATAATCATTTTATATCTCTTCGATGCTTTTATTTTTTCTTTTCTTTTTTTTTTTTTTATGACTGCATTTAAATCTCTTCCTTTCACTCACTTTTCCCTTTCTTTTTCTTTTCTTCGTCTCCTTCGTACGACGCGCTCAGTTCAAATGCCATATTTCAATGTTATCAAATTTCTTTTCTTTTTTTTTCCCCTCGATCCTTCCTGTTTGACGAAATGTCGTTATTTGTAAAAGGAAAAAGAAAAAACAAAACGAAAAAAGAAAATAAAGTCGAAGGAAGAAGAAAAAGAAGGAAAAGAAGAAGGGCGGTGGGGGGCGGATGGGCGGAAGAAAGAAATAACAAACACACGTTTGTGAGTACGTGGAGTTGTACAATTATTTTTATCTACCTTGAAAAAAAGAAAAAAAAAAAAAAAAAAAAAACTGGCGCCTCATTTTTCACGCTCGACGTACTCGACAAATATAATACCAGCAGTGATTCTCGTAACAAAAGCTTGCAACTACCTGGCTTGGGAAAAATTGTCATGAACGAAAGGAGATAGATAGAACGCATGTAACTCGCCTAAGTTCGACCGGAGTGGATAGCGTGGTGCGGAACGATTCTTTTTCCTTCGTGCAGGAAGCTGTCACTGTATTTAAAACGTTCGAGGGTGTGAAGAGAGAAAGAAAGGAGAGAGAGAAAGAGAGAGATGTATATATATATACATACACATATATATATATATATGTGTGTGTGTGTACAGTATACCGGCGCATGTCTCTACTAATCTAATTTACTTCGGGTCAGATAAAAAACTCATTTACCCTGGGCCAGACGTTCTTGGTCAGGGTTGTGCCTTGGGAAGAAAATTTCTTTTTTTTTTTTCTTTTTCTTTCTGATTTTCTTTTTTTTTTTTTTTTACATGCGTTCTCGAGAAACGGAAGTGACGAGTCTCGTACACTATGCATTCTATGTCCTGTCTCGGAAACTTTTCTGAATCCTTACGTTATTCTTTCTTCTTTTCTTCCTTCCTTTCTTTCTTTCTTTCTTTCTTTCTTTCTTTCTTTCTTTCTTTCTCAGTTTATTCTTCTTCTTTGAAAATCGCCGAGAGGAACAAAGCCGACCTAAATTTCGTGAGAGGAAAAAAAACAAAAGAAAAAAAAAGGAAAGGGGAAAAAAAGAGAGAGAGAAAGAGAGAAACATAATCTCTTCGCAAATTCATACCAAGTTTTTGGTGGCTCTCCTTTTTAGATCGATCGTTCGTCGCAACTTCGGCATCCTATAATTCGTTTCTCGTCGGCAGGTGTTTTCAGGCGACTCGAGCGAAAGGCAGGGAACTATTAAATCGCAATTTTATATGCTTGACCGGCGCCTTTCAGAAGGAATAATCCATACCTTAAATACCTTCGTATTTTAACTTTAACTTTGTATGTCGAATTACAGTGGCATCTTTCATTCGATTTTTTTTTTCTTCTTTTTTTTTTCTTTTCTTTTTTTTTTTTTTTTTTTTTTAAATCCAATCTATTGGAAATACGAGAAAATAGCGAATGAGACACTATGTCGATTTTTTTTTTTTTTTTTTTTTTTAATTAGATATCGAACTATATATCTAATAAAGCATAGAAGAAATTTGTAAAAATCCGAAGAGAAGTCCGAATGCTAAAGAGACAGACAGGTGTTTACGATAGTTACGATTCAACTAAAAGTAGGCTGCTGATTAGGAAGTCCGGTATCTCTTGGCCAGGTGATCGTCGACTTGGAAAATTATTTCTGACATAAAATTTTTTTCTTCTCTTTTTTCTTTTGTGACAATGAGCGTTCTCCTCTCTTTTTCAAAAAAAGTAAAAACTAGAGAGATAGAGAGAGAGAGAGAGAAAGGGAAAAAAGGAGAAATAAAGGAAAAGAAAAAGAAGAAAAGAAGAAAATGAAAAGAAAAAAGGAAGAAAATATACGCTAAAAGATCTGCGTGTTAAAGTGTGTTAAACCCTACTTACTTCCTTAAAATATTAAAGGAAACGCGCGAAATTTGAATTCCCCGAAATGATTGGACATTAACCGATAGGAATCGAGATGTAATGGTGAGGTTTTTACCTCAGAAGACCCGGTACATGCATAAGTACGTCGAAATCGAGTCGATCGAGTCGTACACATATATATATATATATACATATATACATACATATATATATATATATATTACTTGAGACGCATTTATGAAGGGACGAGCATCGGTCGCGAAGCGACAGGTGCAGCTGCAGCAACTGCAGCGACTGCAGCGAGGCACGCGTCTTGCCTCCGTTCGCCTGCAGCTGAACTAATTACCGACGACGATGCACCGACGTAACAGCAAACGCGAGCTTAATACTCGATTCGTTCTCTTTCTCCCTCTCTCTCTCTTTCACTCTCCTTCTCGTTGTTACTCTCGCACGTTTATGGACTCGTCTCCTTTTTCTTCCTATTTGAGAGAGCTCGCGCGAGTACTTGGGCGTGTCTCGTGCCTACGTTTGACGGATCGTTCGCCTTTCTTTCGATCTGAGACCCCTCTAATCCCCTCCTCCTCTTCCTCCTTCTCCTCTTCCTTCTCCTTCGCTTCCTCTTCTTCCACTTTCTCCTCCTCACACCTCTTTTATTTTCTTCCTTCTTTATTACTCGTTTACTTCGCCCTACGTTCTCGATTTATTTTCTTATCTTTTTCGTTTTGTTTTTTTCTTTTTCGTTTCTTTTCTTTTCTTTTTTTCTCCCCCTCTCCCTCCCGCCCAATCCCCTCCTTCGATACTTTTGCAATTCCCCGAAGATGTCCTTCGTGGCGATCTTATAAATCGATCCTTCGACCTATGCTACCATCTTCGCTCTTCAAGGTGTTTCTTTTTAATTTTTTTCTTTTGTTTTCTGTTTTCTTTTTTGCCCTTTTTTTCCATAACCCACTTTCATCTTTTAATTTACTTTCTTTACGATCAATCGAATCATTTCGTTTCGTGTCGTTCGATTATATTGGTCCATGTGATATATATCGTGTCTTGACGAATGATATACCTTTTCGATTGACATTTAATTTGAGTCTTCTTTAAAATACGTCATAACTCGTGTTTGCGTATATTTTTATCCCAATTGCAAATGCAATTGCAATGTGTGCTATGCGCTCAAATTATTTCATATCCGGGTGAATTATTCGAATAGCTAAGAATGAAATTCAAATAGATAAGAGTAAAAGAGAGAGAGAGAGAGAGAGAGAGAGAGAGAAAAGAAAGAAAAATGAAGGACTCGAGACAACTCCGATATTTAAGATCATAAAATGAATGCATTAAAAAGTATCGAGTATGTAACATATTTAACGTATGTTCACTATTTTCGATGCTATTCACTCAACTTTTTGATCGCATTATTCGCAAGACTCGAGACAAGGATACGAAAGATGGTGTATGATGATGATGATGATGTTGTTGTTGATGAT
>NC_140821.1:1205000-1207500 GCF_050613455.1 Vespa mandarinia | reverse complement strand
CGTGCCCATTAATAACGCTGCTGATCCACCCCCATCCTCCCCATTTTAAACTCCTCCTCCTCCTTCTCTTTCCTCCTTATTCTTTTTCTTTCTCTTTTAAATGTTCCCTTTGAAAATGGATGCCAATGGTTTTGCTAGCGTACAAGTAGTACGATGTGTCTACTTGCGGACTAATATACCCAATATTAAATTATGATTATTCTCTTTATTTCTTGTTTAAACGATCAAATTTGTTGTGATTATATTTCTCTTTCTCTTTTTGTTCTTATTTTGTTTCATCCTTTTTCTCTTCTTTTCTCTCTTCTGTACACTTCTTTTCTTCTTCTTTTTTTCTTTTTTTTTTTTTTTCATTTGTCTTGTCGCTTTCCTTGATGTCTAAGATCTCTCTTTTTCTCTTTCTCTCTCTCTCTCTCTCTCTCTCTCTCTCTCTCTCTCTCTCTCTCTTTCTCTCTCTCTGTCTGTTTCTCTTTCTTTACCACAGCTAAAACAGAGAATCTGACGAGGATTGGCTCGCTGTCCACTTCGTTAACCCGGATTTACGTTCGTTTCGAAACGTAGCGTGAAGGAAGAAGCATCATGTAGATTGTAAAAGTAGAAGGAGGAGGAGGAGGAGGGGGAGAAGGTGGAGGAGATGAGACAGGCATACCACTTCGTCTCACAAATCCTTCGATTGATTCTTTATTTATTCCCTGCGGGGTCCAAATCCCTCAGTTTCACACTCGACGTGAGACTGACCCCTCGTGCTTGACCTCCTCGCAGCAAGATGCACGCGGGGATTTACTTCTCTCTCTCTCTCTCTCTCTCTCTCTTTCTCTTTCTTTCTCTGTCTGTCTGTCTTTCTCACTCTCTCTCTCTTTCTTTCTTTCTTTCTCTCTCTCACACTTGTTCTCGGGGTGACTCGCTATGAAGAATCATGGATCGAGACAACGAACGTACCTATATCTATCCCTTTTCGTTTTCTTCCATCGATGATTCCCTCCCTCTTCCCCCTTTCCTCTTTCTCTCTTTTCCAACAAGTTCCCCAATGTACTTTCATAGGGCCATAAAAATAGGGAAACATTGCTGGATTATCTCGAGTTGTTGCGTCTCGCAAAGTCATCTAAAAAGTATTCTTTTTTTTTCGTCTTACTAATTCTCAATGAATGTCAATTAAAAAAAAAAAAAAAAAAGAGGGTGAAACGGTGATTAGATCACATAGATCACATCGATGATACAATTTTCTTTTTTTTTTTCGAAATTAAAGGGTAAAAAATGACGAGGTTTTTCTTTTTTATTCTCAAGTCGTATATATATATATATATTTCTTTTTTATTTTATATGTAACTTACGTTATTTCCGTTCGTCGAATTTGTGCATCGTATCTTTTTTTTTTTTCTTTTTTTATATGCCTCGTCCAAGAACTCGAATTGTGTGATTTTGAAAAAATGGATTCTTTTTCTCTTTTTTGTTTTTTTTTGTTTTTTTTTTTTTTTTTTTTTTTTCTTTAAAACGTTTGAATCGATCCTTATCGATCGATCTCCTATTTTTCGGTAAGACTTCGTGAAAAGGTGTACGTCGAAGCTTACCGCAAACGAAAAACGAATCTTCTCTTGACTTTGTGGTGGATCCTTTGGCGAAGAAAAGAAGGATTATGCGCTCCCGAAAAGATCTCAATGACAAGTATCTCCCGTAGTCTTGTGTTACGTGTTTCCCTCGTCCCACGAATGTGGGATTACGCGAAATCCTACGCTCCGTTTATATACGATGAAAACGAACGTTCTCCCTACAAAACGTTCGACCACCCTTATTCTCTATCTCTTTTCTATCTTTGATATTCTTTCGGATATTCCGCTAGAGTGCAAAAGGTCAGCTTTCTTCGACTAAAGCAGCTGGCACTGAGTTTAATTCGGTACGTGTTCTCTCTCTCTCTCTCTCTCTCTCTCTCTCTCTCTCTCTCTCCCTTTCTTTTTTTTCTCGTATACTATATTCACTCTCTCGTATTCCAGAGTCAATTCACCGTAAAACTAACGTGCAAATCGACACAATCGACGTACGGTTAAAGTAATCCGATAAATCCAGAAAAATCGTTCAAGTTTACTTTTACGTTTAACGTGATACGCCGAAGGTAGAGAGAGAGAGAGAGAGAGAGAGATCATATAATAGATAAACTTTTCTAAATAAATAAATCTATTAGATCTTGTATCGCAGCTATGCATTCTGAAATAATCGCACTTCTCGGATAACTCAGTTGCCAGCTCATCGTTTAATGTATTTTCTTCTTCTTATTTTCTCCTCTTCCTTTACTTTACTTTACTTTACGTTACTGCAATTTAATTTAATTTAATGTACTTTATTTTCCTTTATGTTTTTCAAAGGGACATGTATGCCTATCCATACTCACTTTTAAGGACCTCTTAGGATATCAGGATTTGGGTATGTAACGAGAGGCCGTTCTTAACTAACGTAAGAACGAAACTTCGAATCCGGTTTCTCATTACGGTCGGTCCGTGTGCCCGCATAT
>NC_140821.1:1192500-1202500 GCF_050613455.1 Vespa mandarinia | reverse complement strand
TAATTATAATTAATTAATACGCTATACGTTCGTTCCAATGATCGATCAGTATCCATTTAAATCGCGATCAATAGATAGACCGATCATTGGGACTTTTCGTATTTATAATTTACGTTCCGTTTATATTCTAAATACTTTATTTTACTTGAATATTTATAATTCATGTTTCTATATCCTAAATCGGTGTACGACACACGAAAACGCGACTTGGACGCGTGATTGGACGATGATTTTCGAGGCGTTGGGTGTTGTTTGAACATTTTTCTTTATCGTGAAAAAAAAAAAATTTCGACATATATATATATATATATATATATATATATATGTCGATATTTTTTTCTGTTCGATTACTATACGATGTGAATTGCTATACCACGATACAGTAGAATGACTACTCGCAAAATGACGATCGTAATAAATACAGATGTGTGTGTGTGTGTGTGTACGTACGTATAATTAAATATATAACGCACGTATCTAATGTTTTCAATTCCTTCTCGTAGAAACTTAATTAATCCGTTTCTAAAAAATTCAATTTGATTTGCATTTTATTTTTATTTTCATTTATTTTTTCAATTTTTTTTTCTTTTTCCTTATCTTTCCTTCTTAATTTATTTCCTGAAATATTTTTTATCGACGATCGTCAACGCGTAGCCGTACTCGAGAGAATCCATGTGTTAAATAACATATAGTGATATTATGACAAATTAATTTATCCTTGTTTGTTTGTTTGTTTGTTTGTTTGTTTGTTTGTTTGTTTGTTCATTCGTTCGTTTCTTTTTTCTTTTCTTCTTTTACCTCTGGCAAGATTAATAAATATATACGATAACATTCCTCCTAAATCTCATTCAGAAACTCGTAGAAGAAATAACAAAACGAATAAAGGAGAAAAGACCAAAAAGAGGATAAGCAAGATAACAAGGGGGGAAAAAAAAATTAGAAAGAAAGAAAAAAAGAGAGAACAAATAAAAACACGTAGTACGGACACGTCGTCGATTTCACGTCGTTTATTGAAAACCAATCGTCCGATCTCTTCGTCCGTTTATTTATATATTTGTTAATAAAATGTCTTGTTTTTTTTTTCTTCGTTCTTGTGTGTAAATTGCACGATATCGTTCGATCTTATCGAAAAAAATCGAACGAGGACTATACCTGTTCTCCTCGACTCGCAAGCACTCCCCCTTTAAATCCTAGTAATAATAATAATTATGATAATAATTATAATAAAATAATAATAATAATAATTAATATAATAATAATAATAATAATAATAATAATAATAATAATAATAATAATAATAATGATAATAAAATAATCGTCGGAGTTCCTAGAAAAAGAAAAAAAAAGAAAACAAGAAGAACGCGTCTCTTCTTTTTGACGTTCTTACTTCCTCTCGTATATATATGTATATGTATATATATATATATGTGTGTATGTGTGTGTGTATATATATATATATATATATATATATATATATATATATATATATATACACACAATCCACATACACGCACGCACACGCAAATAGAAATTCTCAATTATTTATAATAACGTTATTTACAGAAATAGGTATTGTGTGTTTCATTATTATCATACATATACGACTCGATTATAGTAATATATATATATATATATATATATATATATATATATATATGTATATATATGTATATATATAGCTGACTTCGTTTGTACTTGGGGCCGGGGCTCATAGGCCCTAACATGAAAATTTTACATATTTACAAAGCGTTACCTTTTTCTTTTTTTCCTTTATTTTTCTCTTCTTTCTCATTCATTCGTTCTTTCTTTCTTTCTTTCTTTCTTTCTTTCTTTCTTTCTTTCTTTCGTTCAATTCTTTTACCGGCAGATTTTCTCGCGCGCTCTTTTTTTTTCTTTTTTTCTTCTTTTTTCTTTTTTTTTCTTTTTTTTTTTTTTCTTTTTCTTTTTTGTTTTCATACGATCGATCACAAGGAAAACGACAGATCCCAGAGAAAGGCTGAGCCAAAGGGATGTCCAACCTATTTTCTTGCCTTTTTACC
Source organism: Vespa mandarinia (assembly GCF_050613455.1). NCBI lineage: Eukaryota > Metazoa > Arthropoda > Insecta > Hymenoptera > Vespidae > Vespa > Vespa mandarinia. Next base: position 1,200,461 of record NC_140821.1, on the reverse strand, counting down.
GTCCATTTACTCTCTTCGATCGGACGAAGGATAAAAGGAAAAAGGCTCAAGGAGAAAGATGGAAAGTAAGAGAGAGATAGAGAGAGAGAGAGAGAGAGAGAGAGAGAGAGAGAGAGAGAGAGAGAGAGAGAGAGAGAGAGAGAGAGAGAAAGATAAAGCAAGATAGAGAAAGAGAGAGAAAGGGAGATAAAGATAGAGATTGTGTATGCGTATGACAGAAAGAAAAGAAGATAAGGGATGAGGGAGGAAGGAATTTTATTTTTCAACAACGAGAGTGGTGGTGAACGGTGTTGGTGGTGGTGGTGGTAGTGGTGTTGTTGTTGTTGGTGGGCTGCGTCCTGAACTGCTAATCACTCGCGATTCATGTATACTCCGATCGCCAACCGGTCTGTGAAAAAAACAAAGGAGAGAAAATTCTTTTTTTTTTTCTTACTTTCTTTTTTTTTTCTTTTTTTCGAAAAACCTCGACGAATAAAAAAAAATCGTCTGTCCATCGTTTTACTCGATATGAGAAAAATGAAAAACGTAAATTGAATTTCGTTTCGACGACGATAATTGAGTGTGGACGTTGTTGCGGGGCAAAGAGATAGTAAGGAAAAAATAAGAGAAACAAAAGAGAAATTTGGGGCGAGAGTTATGGGTGGAGGACATGGGAGGAGGGGGGAAAAAGAATCCCCAAAGGAAAGAAAAGAAAATATTACGAATGTTCTATTCGATAAACATCCTCTCACCATCGCGTTCGTCGTGGCGGCCAACTGAAGACCCTGAAGACTCGTCATGTGATGAGAATGGGAATGCGAGTGCGAGTGGGGGTGGATGGGGGGCGGCGCCGGTGGCGCAAATCCTTGATGAAGACCTCCGGCCACGCCGACGCCCGTGTGGTACATGTAATGTTGCATCGCCGGATGCATCGTGTGATGATGCTGCGACGTACCTGCAACGATCAACGATCGAGATCCATCTTTTTCTTTTGAACATTTTTTTTTCATTTTTTCCCTCCAATCGATCTTCCTCGTATTTTCTTATCTTTTTCTCTCTGCTTTTTTTTTCTTTTTTCTTTTTTTCCTCTCCCTCGACTCGAAAAAGATTTCTCAACTTACCCATCGGTGATCCAAATCCTGAATGGAAAGGTTTGTTGTCAAGGTCGAGATGTCCGCTAGCCTTGATCATGTCACCCATGACACCACCAAGACCAAGACATCCACCTGCCTTCTTCTTCTTACTCTTTGACGACAGTTTTCGATTTCTCGTTTGTATTCCTTCTTTCTTCATTGTCAATGGCCGATTCACCTGCAACAGTCATAGCCAACAATTCGTTAAGTCGACCCAGTCGATAAAACTAACGCGACAACGAAGCGTTTCTTTTTTTTTTTTTTCTTTTTTCTTTCTTTTTTTTTTCTTTTTTTTTTTTGGATTTATAAGGGAACCACCGAGTTTGGGGGAAATAGCTTAAAGGTTATCAAGTAAGCGCGGGGAGGTGAGGATGGGCGGAGACGACGGCGAGACGTGATAGGGAAGGGAGGAGGGGAGGGTACACGTATAGTATATAAAAAAATTTTTTTGTCGGCTCTCTCGTCGCTTTCCTCCAGACACAACGTAATTAAGAAATCCCTCAGATTCTCGGTAGTCTGTGCACTTAACGAATCGACGGGTTCTGTCTTTAGAGAGCGAGAGAGAAAGGAGAGAGTAATTGAAGATACTACGTCACCGTCGCCGCTTTTATACCAACTAGTTAAAAGAGTGAAAAAAAAAAAAAGAGAGAGAGAGAGAAAAGAGATAAAGAAATTATTTGCTTCTATTAATCGCGATCGTTCAATGACATATATTAATTTCTTCAAAAATTCGATTTTGATCACGTTATGTCATTTAATGAGTTTTTCAAGGACGCACCGAATGATCTACGAAATGTATCCGAGAAATAAAATAAAATCGTTTCAACGATAAAAATAATTCGATGTCATCGCGATAATCCTTTGAAAGCTCTCGCGGAAAATCGCTATGCCGTTGATGATGCATATCGTAAATATTATTCAACCGAAGAAGAGAGAGAGAGAGAGAGAGAGAGAGAGAGAGAGAGAGAGAGAGAGAGAGAGAGATATAAAGAGAGAGATAGAGAAAAGCGTGCGTGAAAGGCCGGACGATCGTGCATGGCCTAACGTTCCTTTATTAATCCTTTGTCTATAATGCCGACACAAGTTCGCGACTCGAATTTGTAGGCGATGGAAGAGAGAGAGAGAGAGAGAGAGAGAGAGAGATAGAGACAAGCGCGTGCCTATCCATCTCGAAGGGACTAAAGTGCAATTCACACTCTTAGATTTTGTGCAAAAGAAAATGATTATATCGATCGTTTAATCGATCATCCAGAATGATATTTAACAAAGAGAAATATTTTCGTGGGATTATATCGTTTACATTATTATCATCGTGTTTTATAATTTAACGATAATATCATAAGAAAGACGTAAGAAAAAATTATCAAGAGCGATTAAATGTGATTCGAAATATTTAATAAAAGATATAATCGTTTATCGATACAAAGTACTTATTGATTTAAGATGAAATATATTTAAAAACTTTTCAAAGTTTAAAAGAAATTTCTTGATCTTGTTACCTAACTTCTTTTTAGAGCGTTGTATATACCAAGTGAGCAAAGCTTAAAGTTCTTAACCGCATCAAGAAGTCCCTCGTGGTAGCATGCGCGTGTGCGGTCTGTGCTAGTCCAAGTGAGTGCCGCAAGTACGAAATAAGTAGGTATGCAAGTATTGCTCGCTGCATCGAGGAGGAGGAAGGGAGAAGGACGAAGAGAAGGAGGATGAGGATGACAAGGAGGGAAGAGGCAAGGTGGAGTCATGCTTTGTAGTTGCCGCGACGTGACGCAACTGCCAACGCGGGGGAGAGATTCTGTGGAAGAGGAGAAGAGAGAAGAAGGACTGAGGCTAACTCAGAACGGACAGAGAAAAGAGAGATAGATAGACGGAGAGAGAGAGAGAGAGAGGAAGCAAAAGTATAGGTGGCAGTGTGGTCGCCGTTGTTTTTCGTGGCTCCAGACCAGACCTCCCCAACCCTTTTACAAGCAACGTCCAGACGGTCAACGGACTCTTTTCGTTGGAATTACGCAATTGTCCGAATTTGCCGAATTAGCGGCGTTCTCTTCGAAATAATTACGCGCGGACTGGATTGAAACGGATGCAGAACGGTGAAAGAGAGGAGGGGGATTTCTTCCGAAACGAATTCCGCTGGATGAAAGATAGAGAGAGAGAGAGAGAGAGAGAGAGATTTTTTCATCTCTCAAGAAATGATTAAAATTTGCGATAGATTTTAAATAAGACATCGACTCGCGATATAAATCGTTCTCATTACATTGTAAGTATACGAGAGACTCGTATAATTTCAAGTACGGTAGCGAGTGATGCGATTTTGAGGGAGTCGTCTAACGAGCGAAGAGAGGAATAAGAGGAGGTGGGGAAGTGGAGGTGGAGGTGGAGGTGGTGAGACACAAAAGCTCGAACCAATTTGAATACAATACCGGCGGCTTTAATAGGAACCATCCGCTTAAGTCTGCGGGTGTCCGAAAGTGCGAGGTGCAAACAAAAGAGGAAAGGAGAGACGGAAGACTTGATAGAAAAAGACGCAGAGAGAGAGACAGAGAGAGAGAGAGAGAGAGAGAGAGAGAGAGAGAGAGAGAGAGACTTGGAAATTCGAATGCAGATTGATGTGGTCGCACACGATGCAACTGTACGCCGCTTGCATACGTGATGACCTCAGCGCGAAGATCTCAGGAGGGGTCAATGAATGAAAGATCGAATCGCGGAAAAGCGAGCGTCTGTTGGCCACGCCTCGCGATCGACATCCTTCTTTTCATCCGGAAGAAATTTCAGATTGACTTTCCTCAAAGGAGAAACACAAGCACAAATTTCGAATCATTACGATCAAATTTTATTCCCATTCGAATTATTATTTCTCATCTTTGAAAAATTGTCAGATTAATTTTCTTCTCGGATAGCTATATTAAAGATTGATTTTTCAAAGAAGAAGAAGAAGAGGGGAAAAAAAAAGGAAAAGATAAAAAGAGAAGAGAATGTAACAAAAGGTGGTGTCAATGCAAACGTAAATACGAACGGCAACGAATTTTATCGCGCAATTCGATTTTATGTTTGATACGTGACCGTCGATGATTTCTCACGGGTTATCGGTATACATCGATGTCGGATATGTTGATTCTATTTCGAGGAAGGCAAATTCGAAGAAGAAAGTCAGGGACGAATGATATTTCCACGAGAAAAATCGAACGAAAGTTCTTTCGGAAGTGTTTCCAAGGATCGCGTGTATGGAATGTCTCGCGCCTATATACGACAGTTCGTTTCGAGCATATCAATGGGGCAAACCATACGATTGGTTGCATCCTCTTCTTCGTAAAAGTGAGTTTACAACTTCCTCGGAACTTAAGAAGTTCTTTCGACGAATAATATTTTGACGGACTAAAATGAGAAGTTTCACGATTGAAACCTTTAATGTACCGAATTTTAACTCTGATTTTAACGACTCGAGCGTGCTCTGTTTCTCAATTGAGCGTGAGTAATGTAAAAGAGAGAGAGAGAGAGAGAGAGAGAGAGAGAGAGGGTGAAAGGTTGGTTTCTTCAAAGGGTACACACAAAGAGGATTTCTAAAATTAGTCTTATCGGTCGATCGACGCGACGACGATTATATTTATCCGAAAATTGTCGCGTTGCGTGCTTAAGAGGACTTCAACTTCGTCAAGTTGTCTGTCTGTTTCACTTTCTCTCTCTCTCTCTCTCTCTCTCTCTCTCTCTCTCTCTCTCTCTCTTTCCCTTTCTCCTTTTTTTCTCCTTCTTTATCATAGTATAACATTAAAAGAACAACTGAACAGGATAGAAGAAAAAAAAAAGAAAAGAACAAAAAGGTAAAAGAAATCGAAGGGATTTTTGGTATGACCTGTTTGACCTCGCACACTGTACAGTATCCACAATCGAGAGAGAGAGAGAGAGAGAGAGAGGGGGGGGGGGAGGAAGAAAGAGTCAGAGTTCGGATTTCGGGAGACGATTAGCATATTTCGAACACCCGGTAGCGTGCTGTTCGGCCACGAATAATCCGTGTATTTTCGACACGCGTTGTACGCGCGAGTGTGAGTTTAGCCACGGACGTTATCAGGATGCTCTATCTTAACGATGCCAGATCTGTCCTTCTTCCTCTTTCTATGTCCCTCCACCTACTCTACGAGTATTGGTTATCTAAGATCTCGCGAGACAAGCACGAGGATACATGCTCTTTCTCTCCCTTTCGCCCTTTCTTTCTTTCTCTTTCTCTTTTGCTTGATGTGTACTGCCAGGTCTGGAAAGAAAAGGGCCAGTCGGAGATCTACTCTGAAAATGATCGATCGAAATCGAGAGAGAGAGAGAGAGAGAGAAAGAAAGAGAGAGATAGATAGATAGATAGAAAGATAGAATAAGAGTATATTTTTTATCTCTTCTTTTTCTTCTTTTTATCTTTCTTTCTTTCTTTCTTTCTTTCTTTCCTTCTTTCTTTCTTTCTTTCTTTCTTTCTTTCTTTCAACTCTCGATGATTTCTTTTCGCATTGCATAAATACCATAGAGCAATGGTTAACGAGTTGTATAAAACGAGAAAAAGATTTTCAAAGATTTGATCGTGCGAATTTATTGTTTCCTTTGGCGATAACCCGTCACGCGAATTTGCGTGTTTTTCTCAAATGGAAATATCTGTGTACGAATGATTTATTATTACGAGACGGTATTTCGAATGAGAATGACAAATTTCTTTGTTAGGCTCGATCCACGTTTTTTTTTTTTTTCTTTTTTTTTTTAGGTATTATGCGTTTCCTTGAAAATTGTAGGATCGTCCCTCTTTGTTTTTCTTCTTTCTTTTTCCTTTCTTTCCGTCCTAAAGAAAAAAAACAACGATTGGACGGTTTTTTGTCTAACTTCTTTTTTTTAATAATTTCTACGCGATGTCTCGTCTGAGAATAATAATGATCGAATAAAAAATAATATAACAAAAATGTAAAACTAGGATGAAAAAATAGACGACGACTAGATAGGGTGAAAGAGAAAGATCGATATAGGAAAAGGAATTCTTTTCGATTCGAACTCGAGACCGTAATCCGTCGGCTTAACGTCAACGAAACTCTTCTCTCCATGTCACGGTGGGATCATATACATAGATCCACGCATAGCATGGATATATGTGGAGAAGAACTTTAATACGTTAAGAGAAGAACTACGTTCCGCATTCCGCGTTCTTTTATAAAAGGAAAAGAAAAAAAAGAGAGAAAAAAAAAAAAAGAAAAAGAAAAAAAAGAAAAAAAAGAAAAAAGAAAAACATCCTCGAGACTGTTCCCCTTCTCCTTCCCCGCCTTCCCGTATAAAACCAGATTCGACGATGTAAATTTTCATTTGTATAAATCGATACGAATGAGGAGTGTGCAAGTGAGAACGACGAATAAAGAATAAAGAAAAATATATCTCGAATTTTGTTTTATAAAACGAACGATGATACACAATAAAATAAAAAATTATCGCTTGAGAAATCGATAAAAACGAGAGAGAGAGAGAGAGTAAAATTAAATCATAGACATAGAATTAATACGAGATGAAACGAGAGAATAATATTTGAAATTTATTTCGATGAAATGACAATAAAGGGATCTTATAAAACTTTGTATTAAATGCAAATTAATAATCGATAAATCGATATTAAGAGTATATGGAAGTGAGACGTTGGAATATATAGGATCACGAAAGAGAAATACGGGGGAGAGGAGACATATCCTGAATTTATTCCTTCTAGGAAAGCGCGACTCTTCGTGGTGTTTAGCGACGGAAGAAGGGAAGCTCTTCGCTTAATTAATGATTACCAGGAAACGTGTTCGCTTTATGCGCGACGCGCCGGCAATGGCCGAGTATCGTCTCCTCTCTTCTACCTCCTTCTTCTCTTAACCACCCCCCTCCTCCCCTTTTACCCTTTCTCCTCCCTTAAAGATCGAACCTGATAAAAGCGGGATAGAATAGAAGAAAAAGAAGAGAGAAGAACCAAGAGTTCGTTCCTCCTCCACGAATTTACGTCGTAAACATTTTCTCTTTTTTTCCTCCCGCGCCCCCTCCCCGATTTTTCTTTTTCTCCTTTGGCAAAGTACTAGCCCCGAGTATTTTCGTACGAAATAATCTTTGATCATCACAGAGATGCAATTGCAACTTGTACTTAAAATAGTTTTCCCATGTTGTCTCTCTCTTTCTCTCTTTCTCTTCTCGATTCTCTATCAAGATGAGATTAAGTGACCGATAAGAGAGAGAGAAAGAGAGAGAGAGAGAGAGAGAAAGGGCACGTAAATTCGGATCACTCGTGGTTCTCATTGAAAGAGAAAGAAAGAAAGAGAGAGAGAGAGGGAGAGTTGTAGTGCATTTGAGTGCATAAGACGAAGAAGTTGGTACACAGCGAGGAGCCTTGTTCCTTTTCCTCTGCTAACGCTGACGAGAAAACAGAAAGCTCACTGTAATATGAGAGAGAGAGAGAGAAGAGAGAAAGAGAGAGAGAGAGAGAGAGAGAGAAGTGACGAATATTCTATGCCATGGTGAAATCAGGAGCCAATTAGCGCGTACCGCGAATGAATCTTATGTATCACCCTCCATCTTTTCGTCTTTCTTGCACTAGTTCGAGATATTGAGAGTCCTATACATATCTTTTTATGCTTTTTTCTTTATCTTTTTTTTTTCCTTCTTTTTCTTTTTTCGAAATCTCAAATGAAATCGAATCGAAATATCGAAACTTAAACTAAACTTCTATCGGGGATACTCGTTTCCGCTTCCTCGTAGAAACTTTTCTAATCGTATCTCCGATCTCTTTAGAGAACATTGAAGAATAAACGAACTAAGGGCCTCGCGTAATGGATATTCTAGTTTAGGTATACCTATATCTTCTTTATTTCTTTT
>NC_140821.1:1142500-1187500 GCF_050613455.1 Vespa mandarinia | reverse complement strand
TGGTGGACGAAAAGAGTGGAAGTAGTCTACCTCTTGTCATTCTTCAAATTGAAAACTGGATTATCAAGTCGGGTTTTTCTTTTTTCTTATTTTTCGAAATGTGTCCATTTGAGAAAGAGGGGGGAGATAGAGAGAGAGTGAGAGAGGGGGAGAGAAAGACAGAGAAAGACAGAGAGAGAGAAATAAATATTTGAAACGAACAAATGTTAATTCATAATGATAATAAAATTAAAAGATTAATAAGAAACAACGTAAGGAATTAATTATTAAAGAATGAAAAACTAACCATTCGTTATAACTAAACATTCATACGTCATTTCTATTATTTCTTTTGATAATTCTTACAATGAAAGAAAGGAGAAAAGGAAGAAAGAAAGAAAGAAAGAAAGAAAGAAAGAGAAAGATTAATAAACGGCAGTCTCGTATTACGTAAAAGTACCGTCGAGCACATTGGATAAGCGATTAATCGGCGATTATAATCCAGCAGGAGAGCCCGTTCAAGTTCGTATGACTCAAAGCGAGAGAGTATGGATATGAGATGAAATAAAACGAAACAGGTTCATAAACAACAAGTACGATTGCACATTCCTTATTCGTACGAATACGCGAGCCATACGAACAAACATATACAAATTAGAATTATCGTTGAATTTCTCGAGGAAATATGGTACGAAGGTGGAGAAAGAAAAAAGGAAAAAGGAAAAAGAAAGAAAAAGAAGAGAAAGAAAAAGAAAATCTCAATTCTGAACCTTTCTTTTTTTCTTTTTTTTTCTTTTTCGGAAATATGAGCAAACACGAGGAATTAAATATTGAATCGATTGAAATTAATTAGAAAAGTTTCTAAATTCGATTTTAATGATATTGAAATACTCATTTATTGCGAATTTGTCAAAGCAACGTTTGTCATTATATTTCCGAGAACTCGTGTTTGTCTTCAATACATAGTTGTCTATTTCTATTTCTTCTTAGTAACCTGCCACGGAATATAAGTGGAGGTGGAGAAGGAGGAGGTGGTGAAGAAGAAGAAGGAGAAGGAGGAAGAGAAGGAGATAGAGTAAAAGAATCGGTGGCTTCTATCGCGCGTTGAAAAAACCTCTACGATCGAACGAAGATAATTTGAATAAGGACGTAAGAACGTTTCTATAATAATTACTCCCTCGCCTCCGAAGTGAATAAATATGCTCGTGTGCGTCTATGTGTGTGTCACGAGCGATCGATAACGCCGACTCGCGTTGGCAATTAACTTTGAAAAATCGACTCGAGCTCGCATACGATCCGGTTTTACGGATCGTTCCATCGTCGTCCGACGCTTCGAGACTCCTCTTCTGGTGTCTAAGCATGCTTCTGCTTGGCTTAGGACGATCTTAGATCCGTTCTCCGTGTTTTTTTTCTTTCTTCTTTTTTTTTTAATTTTTTTTTTTCCTTTTCTTTTTCTTTTTTTTTTTTTTGAGAACGACAGAGAATGATGACGACGATGATATCGATCAGAATCATTCAGTGGACATCGAGTTCGTCGTTCCCTTTCGCTCAACATCAATTATTAATTATATCGTTGACGACGTTCAATTAAGAAAAATAATTTTTTTTTTTTTTTTGTTGCCCTTCCTCCTTTCCTTCCTCTTCCCCTTGCCTCCTTCTCGAAATATTAGAAATATCTATGTCAGCTGACATTCAACGATCACGCACACCATACCAACTATATACTATTTTCATTCTCGATGATGTTTCGAGGATCCGGGAACGGGAAGATAATTCGCGGATCAAAGCCACCAACAGCTTCTCGCGGCTTTTCCGTGGATCGAGCGCACGAGTAAACGATCGTTTTACGAGCGTAGCCTCGATAACGATCTACGTTGTATCCTTGACTAAATCGTGACTAGGAGCAGAGCCAGAGTGTGCGCGCGCGCGTGCACGTGCGCGCTCCTACACACGCATCTAACGTTTATACATCGAATGCGAACATTGTTCTATCATCGTAATACAAATTGCCGAGCCTTCAATAAAAATAACTGTCTCGTAGAGTGTAGAAAATTATTCGTATGAAAAAAGATAAAATAATAATATAGTAATAATAATGCGTACGTATATTAATATATTATATGTGTATATATGAAGATAAGAAAAGGGAGACAAAAAGAAAAATAAAGAAAGAAAGAAAGAAAGAAAGAAAGAAAAGTTAGAAAGAAAGAAAATCACTTTTTAAATTTCTCACTTTTATACTCGTAACATTAACATTTACATTTACATGGTATTACGTCGTTAAAATGATATATGTTCTGGTAATGAAGAGAGTGCCCAAAAGATAGGTATCTGAGGTACATTAAATTCAATTTACTGGACTCGAAGTTAGTTTTGATTATGCGTTAAACCATAGATCACGTTGTCCACAATGTAGCCGTTGTATGAACTAGTCAAAAGGAAGGGTGGTTAAGCTTTTATCGGAGCTTTCTCACCCTAAAATGGCCGTTTCTCGACGGATATAAATATCCGAAACTTAGAGAGCTCGTGGATACTTTCTGCGTTCTCCCTCCTTCTCCATCTTTTCCTCCCCATATTCCTCCTATTCCTCCTCCTCTTTTTCCTCCTCCTTCTTTTCAAAGGAGACTCTATGCAACTGCAGCCGCATAATTTAACCTACCTACCGGTTGTTCCGCGCGCGCCGAGAGCTTGTGACTGTGACAAGCAGTGGTACCACATTCCTAACACTAGCTCGCTGTAGAGAGAACTATAGTTCTCCATCTTTTTATGTCTCTCTTTCTCTCTCTCTCTCTCTCTCTCTTTTTCTGTCTGTCCGTCCGTCCGTCCGTCTGTCTTACTCTCTTTCTCGTTTCACCGATATTATTATACAATTTCAGGCATCTTCATGTCCATCGTCCACATAAACTCGATTAGAATCAATCCCACAAATCAGTCCACGTGCTAAGAAGATGGATTCTTGATAGAAAAGTGATAAACGAAGGTAATATGTGTCTCGGGTTCGTGAAAGTCCGGCGACCTTGAGACACGCTTCTCGTTCTCGTGGCGTTTGTATTAGCAGGACGCTTTTAATCGACGAGGTTTAACGTCGCGGAGACACGATCCTTATCGAGCTAAGAACGAACGACTCCATCGAGAAACCTTTTCTTCTTCTTCTTCTTCTTCTTCTTCTTCTTTCTTTTTTTATTTTTTTGTCTTTTTTTCTCTCTTTTTTTTTTTTTTTATTTCTTCTCTCCTCTTCTCTTCTTTACTCTTCTCTCTTTTTCTCGACACGCTGACCTGCAACGGGACGTCCATTCTTCGTGGCTTAACGATCGAGTGACACGACTCGTCGACGATGCTAAACGACTAACTTCACGCACCTATATATATATATATATATATATATACATATACATATACATATATATACAGAGAAAGAGAAAGAGAGAGAGAGAGAGAGAGAGAGACACGTACACGCATATACACGTAAGATATCAAAAAGAAGAAGAAGAAACATGGCCGAGTACGGGTATACCTACAACTAGGCTGTTTATCATATAGATTGGCTACCATAGCGAGCTACTGCGGTACTAACGGCTAAACTCTTGAGAAAGACCAGGAGGAGAAGGAGGTGGATCCTGGCCTCCAATCTTATACATATACATCTCGTACATGTACTAACATACATAGACATCTATAGATGTCGTCTCCTCCATATGTGGTGGTGCTCCTACTAGTAACTATAGCGAGTATCGTTAGACTTCGTATGGCCGGTTTGGCGTTAGCGAGGGTGGGAGGCAAAAGGCGTATTACACGCGAACGAACGACCTTACCTTTCCACGATTCCTGGAAGTCGGACTACCGGACGCGCGTGTCGCGTCCTTGGGACCTTCCAAGCATTGCAAGTCGATAAAGTCGGACGTGCCGCAAGCGAAGATGAGATGTGACGCTTTTTTTTCCTTTCCTCTTCTCTATCTCGTCTATCTCTATCACTATCTCCATCTTTATATCTCTACCTATGTCCATGCCCGTATCTATATCTTTTTCTTTCTCCTCGTTTATTGCTCTTGTTCTTTTTCTTTCATCTCAAAGAGAAATCCTATCGTCGGAAGGTGTAATGGGCTCTCTAAGATCAAGACACTGAGAAAACGAACGACGATGACGAGGAGGATGGCGGAAGCGAGTTTATCGCTCGAACGCTCTCGATTAGCTTTATTCGATTCGATTAGCTTTTATTTAATGCCGCGCTTCATTTCCAAGCAGGAGCTTGGTTATTTCCAAGAGGGAAGCTGGACGACGAGAATGTACGACTAAACTACGTCTTCGCGTATACGTGTGTATGTGTGAGAGAGAGAGAGCGAGAGAGAGAAAGAGAGAGAGAGAGAGAGAGAGACATTGAACGGGCCTTGGTCGGGTAAGCAACCTTTCACTCATCTTCCCTCCTCATTTAATCCAACGGATCGACGAGGTAAACGATTTTCACCGTGCACCATAGCCACGGACAAACGCGTTCTATGACGAAGTCGACGTACTAAGAGCCTTTCTAAACTACGAGTCACCGCATAGTTTCCCATTATCGGATTTGGTATCATTAATTATTCGATCGAATAGACAAAAAATTTCATTCATTTTCTATCTCCATCTTTCTATTTATCTATCTATCTATCTATCTAACTATTTCTTTCTCATATCGGAAAATCTAAAAGTTTTTTTTTTTTATGGTAGAAGGAAAGAGAAAGAGAAAAAGAGAGAGAGAGAGAGAGAGAGAATAAAAAAATAATGGAGGATCCCGAAGTTATCTCGCTTTACGAACCAACCTCTATAGAAAGAGAGAGGGAGAGAGAGAGAAAGAGAGAAAGGTAATTTCCTTTTGCTCGATTTCGTTCGTGCCGCGAGGGGCAGAAGAAGCTGCTGAACACGGTGCTGAACATTGCTTGCAATTTAAATAAATTCACCGTGTCCCGTTCACGAGGTTATTCCGTTCCTTCTCTTGGAATAACGCGAGAGACACGGCGTGCAGTGAGTAAGAGCGAAACGTATCTATGGGATACACATATCATGAGTACAAACGAAACGCGAATAAAATGATTTTAATTCTCCTTTCGTATGATAAACACATTTTTTTGTTCTTCTTTTTTTCTTTTTTTTTTTTTTTTTTTTTTTTTTTTTATTTCTAATCTTTTACCACTCTCCATAAGAGTAACTTTTTTTTTTGTTAGAAAAAGAAGCACCAAACGAATTTCAATAGAAATTCTTATTGTTAGTATAAGCCTAAAACTTGTTTATTAAAATTTTTCTTCCGTATGATTAATTGAGAAATATAATCAGATATGTACATGAGATTTGAACCGGTTTAGAGGACGAGAAATTTATGCGACTATTCTCATTTTCTAACTGGTAAATTACTTATTGGTTTTTCATTCTTCGTTTCTTTTCTTTTCTTCTATATATATTTTTTTCTTTTTTTTTTTTTTTTTTCTTTTCAAAAGAATGATAACAACGTTCGCGGAAAGAAGAAATAAAAGCGAACTGCAACTCGTTTTTTCTTTTTTACAATTTCGAAAAAAAAACCAAGAGAACTAAGCAACTATGTAACTTACATGTATACTTATAAAGGTAGATTCTCTCTCTCTCTCTCTCTCTCTCTCGTCCGATGGATTTATCTTGCTCACCGAGAGATTTATAATCATTGGGGCTCGCTAAAGCGCCGATTATACGTGATTACGTAAACGGCAGGCTAATCTATACTAAATACTTGCGTACTCTCTCGCACGGCGAAACGAAACCTCGTCGAGAGAGGAAACTCAAATGCGATGGGTATATAATTGACGTTACATTGTTATTACGTCATACGATATTTCGCACGAGGATGAGGCGCTCCGTAACGGGGAGAAATAATGGAACGAAGATGAAAATGAAGAAAAGGAGGTTGCTCAATGACGACGGAAATGCTTTCCGTCGTTGTTTCGCTTGTGAACACGGAGATCCGAAATGAAGAAATACGTTCGACTAGAGAAAAAAAAAAATATATATATGTATATATATATATAATAAAAGAAAAGGAGAAAAAAAAAGAAAAACAAGAAAAGAAGAAAAAAATAATCATATCTTCTTCCCATGCACGATAATTTTGTATTTGTTATCTTCTTCCTCTTCTTCTTCTTCTTCTTCTTCTTCTTTTCCCTTCTTTTTCTTTTTCTCTTCTCATATAAATTTCAAATCGAGATTATAATACGATATTCAATTATATATACGAACTTTCTCGCAAGGGGTTCAATAACCCTTGTCCACATATGTTAATCTGATGTTAGGAAAGAACCACGTGAGCAGTCAATTACTTTCTTCGAGATATCAACTACAAGTAGTAGTGGTAGTAATATTATTATTATTAGTAGTAGTAGTAGTAGTAATAGTAGTAGTAGTAACAGCAGGAGGAGGAACAGAAGGAGAAGGAGAAGAAAGAGGAGGATGAACGAACCCGAGCGTAAATTTTTGCGCTCGAGATTCCAATCTCGATCGATCGGAAGGGAGCTGCCTGGCATCCTGTACGTACGATCGAAGGTCGATGAAAACTGGTCCGAGGCCCGCTAACGGTTCGTATCGATATAACGAAATAAAGCAACGGGTAATTAGTCGGTCGAGTCTCGGGACTCGTTAGTCTTCTCATATTCTCCCTCTTTCTCTCCCATTGAGTTTTACTACGATCTGTATATATATATATATATTTATAAAGTGTTTGTGATTAAAGCGATTGAAAAAATCTATCTGACAATAGGTAAAAACGTACAGAGAGAGAGAGAGAGAGAGAGAGAGAGAGAGAGAGAACAGAGGAAGAAAAAAAAACAGTGTAGAAAAGATGAAACGAGCGGAAAATCTATATGACGGACAGATAACGTGCTTCTGAAACGAGGGAGAAAGAAAAGAATTGTAGGATATAGGTGCATCGCTTGTAAATTACACCGTAAATCGTAGGACGTTACTGAAAGAAAAGAAGAAGAAGGAGAAGAAGAATGAGGGTGAGGGAGTAGTAGTAATAATAATAATAGTAGTAGTAGTAGTAGTAGTAGTAGTAGTAGTAGTTGTAGTAGTTGTAGTAGTAGTAGAAGAGGACGCAACGACGGGCAGCTTTATGGAGCGAGAGATGATTTACGGGACGATAGTTGAAAACAAGTCTCACGGATCAAAAGACGTGTAAATTGGACTGTATGGTAGTTCTTTCTCTCTCTCTCTCTCTCTCTCTCTCCCATTTTTCTCTCTTTCTCTTTCTCTCCCTCATTCTCTTAGCTTGTGTAAAACAATGGGCTAATAACATCCTCGCATAACTCCATTTAAAATATCTTAAGCGATATAAAGGTGTCTTTATAAGCTAACCGGAAGTTTAACAGGCAAAATTTGTTATACTGAAAACAGAGATCCTACATAACAGACGTCGAAGATAACCGGTTAAAAATTGCGGGTTCTATGGAAAGGGATATATAGGGGGATAAAAGGGTGGGAAAGAGAGAGGAGGGTTCATAAAATTTTTTAAGAAGCATTTATTCGATTTGCGATTCCGGTTAACCCTCTTTTGCTGTTCTACGAACGAAGGAACGAACGAACGGAGGAACGAACGGACGCAGCAGCCGCGTGGGCAGTGAATTACGAGGTGAGCCCTCCGGCCGCTACAGGAATAAGAAAAGGGTAAGAGGAGGAAGAGAGTGAGAGGGAGGGAGAGGGAGGGAGAGAAAGAGAGAGAGAGAGAGAGAGAAAAAGAGAGAAAGAAGCTCGAGAAAAAAGATACGACCTTCTTCTTCTGCTCCTTGTTTCGAAGGAATATAAATAAAAATTGTCTCGGCGACTACTACTAGCGGCTTCTGTTCCCTCTTCTCCGTCATCGCCCTCAAACGGTATATACCGTTCCTCTTGTCCTACTTTTTTCTTTTTTTTTTTTTTTTTTTTTTTTTTTTATCAAACTCTGCATTTCAAGGGACTTTTTTGGTTTTCTTTTCTTTTCCTTTCTTTTGTCGTTAAGTTAATGTCAATTAAAGAAAAAAAAAGAAAAAAAAAAAAAAAAGAAAGAAAAAAAAAATGAAAGATAAATTTGTAATGATTTGATATGGTTATCCTTGCATGATGTTCGAGTACGTTCTTTTTTTCTCTCTTCTTTTTCTTACTCTTGTATAAAGCTTCAAGGAATTGTTTGGGATATCAATATCGATCACTCTCGACCTACTTTCTTCTATAAAGATTCGAGTGGACAAAGATGTAGCTTTGCAACGTAGTCCGTGTCCCAGAAGAGAAATTTGCGAGATTTCAAAGAGCTCGGATATCTCCTTCGGAACTGTGTGTGTGTGTGTGTGTGTGTGTTAAAAAAAAAAAAAGAAAAAAAGAAAAAAAAGAAACGAGATAAAGGAGAAAAGAAAGAAAGAAAGAAAGAAAGAAATGAGACGAAACTTTGGTAAGCATTGACTCTCCTTGTTGTAAGAAAATTCTTTCCTTAGATCCTTATCGAAGACTCTTAAGAAACGAAGCAGGTGATACGGAAGGCTCGAGATTTCCTCGATAAGAGCCAAGACATTAAGCTAAGTTTTTCACGATTTCACGGATATTTCATTAATCTTTTCCTCGGGCTGGCGCGTACTCGCACGATGGAACGAACGTTCATTCTGCACGCGTAATTTATCACACACGTCACGAACAATGTGGTCGCTCTCTAACGCTGGATCGCTAGCTAGCTGACTAGCTGGCTGGCCAGCTAGCTAGCTAGTACGACGAACGTGTAATCGAGACCTTGCGGATCGGATGAGATATGCTAATCGATGATAACGCAGTCGATGAAAATCGCGAGGACCGTTGGAAAACCACAAAGGAGTTTGTTAAAAGACAAAGAAGAAGAAGAAGAAATAATTATTCAGAATTTATCTAACATAAGAGCGGGAGCGAGCGACGACCAATTACGCGCCATCGCTTGGCGACTTTATTTACCATGGCTCATTGTTGACTATCTCTTTCTTTCAAACTATCTATCATTCTATATATTTCTCTTTCTTTCTTTATTTCTCTCTCTCTCTCTCTCTCTCTCTCTCTCTCTCTCTCTCTCTCTCTACTTATCTCTCTTTCTCTCGCGCGTGCACTTGCTCTTTCCGCAAGGATAGCCATCTCCGAGGCGTTTACAAGTAAACGGGCCCGGCATAGCATAAATCTCGGAGAGCTCGATCTTTCAATAACTTCGGTTCACTCGACAAGCTCTTTCCAAGTATTTCCATTCTCGTAGGCTCCTCGATCGTCTTCGTGGAATAAGAATGTAATATGAAAATCCAAGTGATAGGAGAGCTTAAATGATATCTTCGTCTTTATTTAATATAAGAAAAACACCTTCATAATAATCTTGAAGATATTATTTTAAAGGGGATCGCGTTGAGTTAGAAACATACTAATGTACCATTAAATTACGGTTGTTCGCGTTCGCTTAACCGCGTTCCGTATTTACATGCTAGAACGGCCGATTATCATCTGAAATTGCAATTACAACTTGTTAACCGTGCGTAAACGTTTATACAGAGATCGCGGCTCGATCTATTCGCCGAAAGGGACAAGCCGCAATCGCAACATCCGTGAATGTACTTTTTCAAGGCCGATGAGCTGTGTCCCTGACCGCTGTCGTCCTCGATCTTGAACGTTTTGTGATTATTTCTAACGTCTGTTATGAGCCTTTTAATTATTAACGTCATCGGAAAATAATGTTTCCTTGTCGATCATATAAATGGAAACGATCGATTCGAAGAAGAATTCTTGGTAGTATGAAATTTTATATCGATCATGTATACTGTGTATCTCGATTGATCGATTAAAAGCGATAACGAAAGTGTACACCTGACGAGAAATAATAAATAACATTAAAATCTTATTCCGTGATAATAGAAAATCCAGTTAAATAACATTACTTACACATGTAAACAGGATGATCGAGCAATTATGACAATCGTTATGGAAAACACTTTGCGTGGTCACACTTTGTCCGACAATTTCATTTGGATGTTTCCTGTTTCTAATTCTATGCCGAATGACGGAAAAATTATAGCCCGTGTGGTTTGGTGTTCTATCTCGAAGCCTAAAATGAAAAATGAACTGTTCACGCTCGGCCGAGCGCGATAAAAGCATACGATTCTCTCGCGTACCCTTTGACCTCTTAGAAAAAAATTAAAAAGAACAAAAAAAAAGAAAAGAAAATCCTCGAACGAGAGAGAACGAATACGCGAGGAGGCAGTATTTTGAGAGGGGTGGGGAGGAGGAGTAGGGGGGGGGCAATGAAAAAATAAGAAGAAAACAAAACAAACAGAAACAGCTCGCAAAAATCCAAAGGATCGCAACTATCCAAGAAGGAGAAACCTTCTCGCGCGCGCGTTAAGTGTGTTAAGTGTGCTCTAGTGAACTTTTAGTCACGGCCACACCCAGCCTCCTTCCGAGGCAAGGCTGGACCTCTCTTATTATACTATACACACCCACACCTCTTCGCCGTGAGTACTTTCGTCCGAACGTATATTTCATGTAACGGGTGTTCGAACAAGAAAAAAGTATCTATTTTTCGTCGATACAAATCGCCTCTGTGCGTGTACCTTTATGGTTCTCTATGTGCGGTAAAAGGAGAGAGAGAAAGAGAGAGAGAGAGAGAGAGAGACGAAGATATTCGCTAAGGAAGCAAAGTCGAAGGTCGGTCTCGAGATTCTTCTTTGATATTTTTCGATCTCACGATATTTGCTGACATCGGGAGATCTAAAGGAAACATATATATACATATATGTGTATACATATATATATATATATATATATAAAAGAAAAATAAGGAAAAAAAAGAAAAAAGAGAGATTGAAACGAGCATGCTGTTGTCTCTTTCTCTCGTGGTATGACGTATACTTACAACGAGCTACTTTCGATTGGCCGCTAATCGTTACATGGACCTCCTTCGTGATTATTATTATTATTATTATTATTATTATTATTATTATTATTATTATTATTATTATTATTATTATTATTATTATTGTTGTTATTGTTATTATTATTATTATTATTATTATTATTATTATTATTATTATTATTATTATTATTATTATTATTATTATTATTATTGCTATCTTCGCATACTGATGCCGTTACCATAGAGAACGTTTATTATCCACAAGCGCGGTGTGCCCATTTCTATCGGAAACGAGTCCTTCGGTTATGCGAGAGCGAGCGTTGCTTCGAAAGAGCGAGGATCTCGGCTCTCTGTTATCCTTTGCTATCCTCTCGATCGATAGCATTCATTCACCCTCTCCAATGACCTTTCAAAATCACCGAGGGAAAAAATTTTGCATCTTATTTTTTTGTCAATTAGATACAATATAACATACGATTCCTTTGGCATAATCAAAATCAATTTCTCTCGATCACTGTCAATTATCTTTTATTAATGATTCACGTATGATTATTGTTTTTGAACGAACGTAAATAACGGTATGAAAAATATATTAAAAAGTATAATAAATTATCAAGAAACTTAATGTAACTCTTAAACAAGCCTATTACAATCACATTTAAATCCTAATCGAGTATGGATGTACATATACTTTAGTCGTCGGCGAATAACGATGAAATAACAATGCAAAAACATGGTGGAGTGGTCGATGAAGCATTCTTCGCTCCCATCGACAAATCTATAACGATGGTTCGAACAACGTGTCCAGTCTCTAATCGCGTTTAGGATTAGTGGAATCGATCGGTTCGGTCGGTCAATGTAGCGTTAGTATCTATCTATATATGTACGTACGTATGCCCGTACATGTATATATATATATATATGCATGTATGTATGTACCTCCTCTATCCAGGTGCGTAACACCACCGATCGCGTGGCATTTCAAGCGTTTTACAACGTCGCTGTTCCCCACGTCGTTACGACGTCGAAGCACGCGCGCACATACTCGCGAATGTGAAACGAGCTCTATCTCTCTCTCTCTCTCTCTCTCTCTCTCTCTCTCTCTCTCTCTCTCTCTCTCTCTCTCTCTCTCTCTCTCTCTCTCTTTTTCTCTCTCACGCACTCGTGCAGAGATCGCGACGCGCACCCACAAGAGAGAAAAAGAGAGACAGAAGGAAAGAGAGAGAGAGAGAGAGAGAGAGAGAGAGAGAGAGAGAGAGAGAGAAAGATCGACTTGGCGTGCTGCGTGTAGGAGAGAAGATTGTGCAACTGTCCCGTACGGACGTCAGACAATATACCACGGACACGGCAACGGACAGGATCGAATATCCTGTTCGGCTTATTAGGACAAGGTGGCCAGCCTCGATACTTTGATACCTTGGCTATCAATGATAGCGTAAATGCACCTACCAACTTGATACATTCAGTCAACGATTAAAACAAACTTCCCTTAAAGTAAGAAAATTTCTTTTAGATTCGAACTATCGTCTATTTTCGATCAAATCTATTAAATCGTATTATCGAATGAATAAATATTTCTATCGAATATCTGATCGCGCTATGATTACTCTACGGGGATAATACCGATGATAACGAATTATCTATTATATTTTCATTGTTCCATGAGATTGAATCGTTACGATGATATTAATGGGTTGCTTTCGCATATCCTTTTTTTACTTTTATTATTGGAAAAGTTGATATTTAACGAATTATACAATGTAATATGTAAAAACAGATTATATCATAAACGTACACGTGCGCGCGCGCGCGCGCGCTTATATATCCTATGCGTATGTCTTCTTTTTGACTAAAAACCAAGAAGCATATACCTATCTCGGAACAGTAGTAAAGTGGAAAAGAGAAACGGCAGTGTAGCATGGAAGAGGTACAGGAGATACACTGAGGACCTTTCTAACGCGCATAGACCGTGGCATTATTATTTATTTATAGCGTCATTATCTTGTCCCTATTGTTGTCGTTGTAGTTGCTCGAGCGGCGGATGGTTTACGTTGACCGGGACTCCTTTCGTCCTCGTTTCTCATTCATTTTGCTTCTCTCTCTCTCTCTCTCTCTCTCACTCTCTCTCTCTCTCTGTCTCTCTCTCTCCCTCTCTCTATCTCTTTTATCTCCTTTTATCCATATAAGCCGGTTTCTGTAGCGATCGATAATACATAATTATTATTACCAAACGTTTAATTATATACCTACATATCTTTCAATAACAACGCGTACAAATGTTTATCCTGAGGAAATAAAATATGCAAGACGTTAAAACGGAATTTCTTGGTTTGCAAATGGAAAATATTGCGAGGAGCTGTAACGATGAGACACGTAATAGGAGTATCGCGCTGCCGAAGAGCCCATGACTGTCGTTGGGAATAGCCGCTCCTCGAGTCGCGTTTATACGACAGCGATAAATAACTTCGTGGTGATCGCGAAAACGATTCTGGTTCGCAATCGAAATCACCGTTCCCGTCACCGTCGTCGTCGTCGTCGTCGTCGTCGACGACGACGACGACTTTCAATCGCCTTTTTTTTTTTTTTTTTTTTTTTTAATGAATGACGCGCGAACTCCGACGTTGAAATTTCAAATTTCCTTCAAAAGATTTATGATAACGTACATTATTCCTTCGATAATCCTAACAGAATATAAGCTTCGCTCAGATGATAATCTAAAAGATATTATCACGATTATAAATTTTTCTTTCTTTTGTTTTCTTTCTTTTTTTTTCTCTTTCTCTCTCTCTCTTTTTTATTCGTGATGATCATAAAAAAATAAATTCGTCTCATTCATAAATTAATTATCGTAGGATTATTGGGAAAGAAAAATAGAAATTGGAAATAATTGCACGCTTACACGATAATATACGAAACGTAGATAATTAACATCAATATCCGCGTATAGCTCATTAAAAGCTATTAAACGAAGTGTTCATTATAGACGCTTAAACATTATCGAACGCGTTAACTACGTTACATTACGCGTTTAGAGCACCGATGTAGGTACATACATACCGAGCGAGGATTATTCGTAAAGCGTTAAGCTTTCGGAATCTGATTGTGGATCGATTAATCGAGAAAAGCGCGTACACTCGCGAGCACGCCTTCTCCATTCGCGCTGTTTATCGCATTGAAAATTGTGTTTGGCCTGCACACGTCGTGTTCTTGAAAGGTTTGCGTGTACGTAAAAGCGACGCGATAAATAAACTTCATGGCGGCCATTACTCGTCGTTGGTGTAAACGAAGGAAAGAGATAGACGGATGGTAGTCCACCTGAGACAGGGAGAGAAAGAGAGAAGAAGAAGAAATCGAAACCTACCCTTATTTTCGAGCGCACTGTCTAATCGTTTAAAAGACATCTCTTAAAGAAGAAGAAGAAGAAGCTTACAAACTACGATTACTACGTCTTCCGTCGTAATACTATTTGCCGGGAATCGAAATAAAGTGGATTAAAAAAAAAAAAAAAAAAAGAAAAAAAAAAGAAAAGAAAATAGGAAAAAAAAAGAAAGAGGAACAGATAAAATGGCTTCGTTGTGACCTATTTGCAAGAACCTTCGTTCGTCGCGAATAATAATGTACGAAAATAAAGAGAATCAAGAAAATGGCCGGTAGTAGGAGATATACGACTACCTATGTATCTCTAAGGTTGAGGGTAAACGACGAGAAACACCTTAAAAATATTACGTACGTGTGTAAGAGGAAGGTAGAAGACGTTCGTTAGAACGATAGTCTCGATGGAAGGCGAAAATGCGCGATGGCCGAACGCCATGCGTCGCGGGCCTAAATTCGCATTGGCTAACGTCGGCGTTTGCGCGGCTTTTGCGCGCTGAGTTTGCGCGCGACTCCTCCGTATTGACTTTGCCACGTCTCTCCGCACCCCAACCCCAAAAACAACGACAACGACGACGACGACGACGAGGACAACGACGAGGACAACGACGAGGAGGACGACGACGACGACGACGACGACGACGACGAAAACGAGGAGGTTGTTGGGGAGAGATGAGAGGGAAGGTGAATGGGTAAGGGGTGAGGGGAACGGTTAAGGGGGAGGATAAAGAAGCGGACACGCAGAAGCAGCGAGCGAGTAAAACACAAAGGAAGGTGACTCGACTCGAGTCGAGTAACGACACGAAAGTGGCGTGGCGCGATGCGAGAAGAAGAGGAGGAAGAGAAGGTGCCGTTGCTGTTACTCCTGCTGGTGATGGCGATGGTGCTGCTAGTGCTCCGCTGCTGTTGCTGCTCCTGCTGGTAATGGTGGTGGTGATGGTGATGGTGGTGGTGGTGGTGGTGGTGGTTGCTGCTGCTGCTGCTGCTGCTGCTTATGGTGGGGGTAACACGCCAGGCGAATGTCTTACAATTGATTTTCACGCCACTTTGATTTATTCGAGCGCGCCACCGTCGCGCGTTTTTCGTGGCCGCAGGGCCACCGATGGAGGAGAAGAACCGGCCAACCAACTTCAGTCTCACTCACTTCCTCTTCTTCCTTTCTCTCTCTATAGTCTCTATATATGTATGTGTGTATGTATATATATATATATATGTATATATATATATATGCATATAATATGTATCTCTCTTCTTTATATATATATATATGTTTGCGTGTGTGCGCGCGCGTGTATATCTCTCTCTTTCCTTCTCGTTCTCATCCTCCGCTACCGTTGCGCCACGATTTATGGACTTCCAAGGCGATTCTTTTTAGATTGGCCTGCGCGACCCTTTTTCTATACTATTTCGTTCCCTCTTATTCCTCGTCGTCCTCTTCTTCTCCTTCTCGTTCTCTTCCTTTTTTCATCTTTGAAGTTCCTCAACTTCCCCACTAAAACTATTACACTTACCCTTCTATATCACGAAAAACATTGAGAATCTATTTGAGATTTACATGCCAGAAACGATTCCTCATACTTATGCCACAGATTCTTCCGCAAAGAGTTCATTTTCTTTTTCTTCACTTTTTTATTTCTGCCGAGACTAAACTTTTGTATAATCGTACAAGATCTATCGTGATTTGCATAGAGAAAATGATTGAAGATTGGACGAACATATGTTAACATATTTGTGCATGTGCGTTTGCGCTTTCATTTTTGATTCGAGAATATTCTCGATCGATCGATCTCCCGCAGCGTATTCAGAAGGGTGTCTCATTCACCCTCTCCTCGAAGAAGAGATAGGATTGGTCCTCGAGCTATTCGCCAGGGTAGTACATGGTGGGGGTTAGTTTCCTAAGCTCAACTGGGATACATCGAGATCGCGACCAATGATAGACTCGCACAGCTGCCCTAAAGGGACCGTAGAAGGAATCCCTAGGTTCGCGTTATTCTCTACCCTTGCGGCAAAGCCCTTCCCAGGATACGAATGAGGGGAATGAGCCTTGGCCCTTCCCGTGAGTATGGGAAAGGATTAGGGAGCAAGCACCGTTCGACACGATTTTCGACCTTTCCAGAGCGATGGACGACGATCTAAGAGTTCTTTTTTCCTCCTTCCTTTCTTTTATCGCAGTTGACTGTGAACAATTAATGCCTGCGCTACAATAAATGACGACGATAATTAATAATAATAATAATAATAATAATAATAATAATAATAAAGTATTTGTTGTATTACTTTTGAAATCTTCCTTAATAAATTATTATATAACGACGTGGAAAGATTTCAAAGAGAAAACCTTTTCTCTTCTAATATCGAAAGCCATCCATCCACGAGGTAACAATCGAATCGATCGATCGCCGGAGCTAAAAACAACGGGTACGCGCGGTAGAAAAGGACAGAAACGTATATACGAAGAGGCCGCGGATTTCGAGCGAGGAGACAATCGTTTCTCTCTGCCTCGAAAGATGATCGATCGACTCGTCGTTCGCTCTGAGAAACTGGTCGACCACTCGCGGCATACCGAATCTTAAGTAGTTCGCCAGAGAGAAAGAGAGAAAGAGAATGTAACAAGAGAAAGAAAAAGAAGAAGTAGAGGAGGAAGAAGAAGAACAAGAAAAAGAAAAAGAAAAAGAAAAAAAAAAAGAAAGGAAAAGATCGTTCAACGTTGAAGAGACCAGTCCTGAATTATCGACCGGTTAATGATTAAACTCGTACTCATACGTAAGAATAATTTATAACAATGATTTCGGCAAAACTTTGTCGATTCATTTTATTATTCGTATTTACATATGAAATGTAAAAAAATATTCTCAAGATCGACGGTGAGAATAATATAATATAAACAAAAGTTCGTACGGGCATAAAACTTCAGTTCGAGTGCATGAACACTCGGAAGCAATTTACAAGTTAATGAGTTACGATGATTCGTTAGCGTAGCCCTCTCCTGTTTCTCTCTCTCTCTCTCTCTCTCTCTCTCTCTCACATCTCTGGATTTATTTCGGTTGCTCTTCGGGTGTACGCCCATCTAATTGGCTCGTCTCTCCCTTTCTCTCTTTCTCCTCGTCCACCTTCCTCTTTTCCACCTCCCACCAGTACCACCTTTGGCTTCATATAAAGATCAGAAAAATGATGAAAGAACAAGACGCAAATGAATATATGTATAAAGAGGAATAAAGGAAAGAAAGAAAAAAGAACAAGTAAAAAAACACAGAGAGAGAGAGAGAGAGAGAGAAAAAGTGTCGATCTTGACGCAGCCGGGCGTTGTATTCAATGTGCGAAGGGATGCAAATCTCCTATCTCATGAGCAGAATTTTCAAGGAAGCTGAAAGACGGATGGATCACGACGGCGGCAACGGACAATACGGTATTTGCATCTGGTACATAATTCAGTCGCCGTATCTGCCCCCAACCACCTTCCGAATGCCGTTCATAGACCACACCGTTACGATCTTTTTACTAAAAAAAAAGAAGAAAGAAAAAAAAAGAGAAAAAAAAAAAGAAAAAAAAAGAAACAAAAAAGAAAAAAATAGAGAGAAAAAAGAGAAAGAAAGGATGGATGGAAAAAGAAACGAAGAAAAAAAAAAACAAGATCGAATAGTTTAAACTGCGGAGGATAAAAAAAGAAAAATAATATCATTGAATCTATCTACATTTTCGTCGAGATTCTCGATATCTCGTCGCGTTTGAACGTCATCCCATTCAAACAGCTCATTATGAAAATCTAAAAGGAATTAAATGATCAAGAAGACAAGAAAAAAGAGAGAGAGAGAGAGAAAGAGGGAGAATAAAAAAAAAAATACATAAAATAATCAAAGATACCAGCTATTCATATATTCCCAGTGGAGCGTAAAATAGACGTACCTAAAGTTTCATCGAATTGAACGTAGATATGGCGATTAAGTCTACTAGATCACTGATTGCATCTAGTTTTATTATACCCATTTAAATAATTAACCAGACGTATCGATTATCACGACCATGCGATTCAATCATATTCTCGCGAGTTTAAAGTATAAACTCGAATGGTTCCTTATTATTTTCAATACAAATTAACGCATACGATCAAATTTCAATGGATATGGACTTTCTTTTTTTTTTCTTTTTTTTTTTCTTTTTTTTTTTTCTTTTTTACATCAACACGATCTACAAAATCAGATGTTATCGTCATCACGATCATTTACATGCTTAACCAAATCTTCGTTCTTCTTATTTATATATATTATATTCGATCTCACGTAAAAAGAGTTGAGAGGGGATCGCTTAAATGGCCGCTTAAACTTTGAAACAGTTCTCTACGGTTCTTTCAAAGTATACCAGTAGATGATATCCAGCGATGCAAAATCTTTGGGAATGCGGGTGTCGCACGAAAGCACAATGCCCTTCGAAGACTACCGGAGACTATACGTTTTCCGTCGGAAGATCGCTAAGGATAACCTTGCGGTCTCTACCCCCACCTCATCCTTCTTTTCGCCGCCTCTCTTTTCCACCTCGTAACACTGTTACACTGCTACCTCGTTGCTGCCGTTCAGCGCACGGAGAAACGAGGAGATAAAATCGTAGAGATCGAGAAGAGAAGTTCGATCCTCGGCGCGACTCTTTGACCCCCGCGCGAACAACGAGACGATTCTCTCTCTCTCTTTCTCTCTCTCTCTTTCTCTCTTTTTCTTCCTTAAGAAAAGGCTCGACTTTTCGACTCGTAACATCTCGAGAATGTCGCTCTTGCTTCTAGCTTACGAAGAGAGAGGGCTCGTAAAGTCCAGCGAAACGAGTCGCAGCTTGGAAGAGGAAGGGAGGAAGAGGCGGAGGAGAAAGAGGAAAGGACTCCGAAAAAAGATGGTCCTCTTATAAGTAGAATTATACCGACGACGACGACGATCTCGACGAAATCGTTCTCGTTCTCTCATTCTCTCTCTCTCTCTTTCTCTCTCTCTCTCTCTCTCTCTCTCTCTCTCTCTCTCTCTTACTGCTTCTTCTTCTCGCGGCGCGCGTTGAATATTTCAGGCCACGTCCCTCGAGGACGCGCGTTATAAATTTCCGACCCTTCTCCGCCAAATGGCTACGCTGGACTCGCTTTCCTCGGCGTACGTATGTATGTAGGTAGGTAGGTAGGTAGGTAGGTAGGTAGATAGGTAGGTACGCCTTTCGCTTGGTACGAAAGGAAAAAAAAAATAAATAATAAAAAAGAGCGAGAGAGAGAGAGAGAGAGAGAGTAGGGGGAGGGAGAAGAAAAAAAGAGGAAGAAGAGGAAGACGTTTCTGGAGTGCCAGGCGAGGACTTTAACGCGATATCGTGGCTTGTATAGCGCGTGGCACATGCCGGCGAATCGACTCGTAAATCGGTGATCTCGAGAAATCGACCATTTCGATCGAACGAGAGTCACGGAACAAATTAAACAAATTAGACGTGGCACGCGATCCTTTAGAGAATTCAAAGTAATTGTTATGCTCGAGTTATCCTAGAAATTGATCGATATCTCTCTTTCTCTCCAACGATGCAGATGATCCTAGTGCGGAGGAATCACCTAAGATTATTTCTAACGAATTGATAAATCATTTCTTGCCATTAGACACTCTTTTGCGATCGACTGTAGAAAATGTTGATGAACCTGTGTATGTGTGTGTGTGTATCGACGATCTTAAAAAAAAAAAGAAAAAAAAAAAAAAGAAAAAAAGCATCGATCTGAAACTATTAAGAGAAAGACGTCGTGTGTGTCGGAAGAGATAAAGTTTGCATATTATAAATCTTATGGTGGTTTTGGTCCTGGCAAAGGAAGGAAGAAGCTTCCGCCATGGAATGTCCAGGAACGGGCGCAGGACTGTAACTCGTAGTAGAGCGCACGGCACGGTGTAGTGGCACGGCAGGGCACGGCGTAACGATAAGGATCGGGAGGACGGAGGAGAAAAGAAAAGGGAGGCAGGAGAGCGTGTAGGACAGCCGTTAACGAGCGACTCTCCGAGCATTACCTTCCTTCTGCGTACGTGCAGCGCTCAAGATGCGAGAGCCAACCAAAGAGAAAGGGAGAGAGATAGAGATAGAGAGAGAGAGAGAGAGAGAGAGAGAGAGAGAACGAAGCCCTTGGCCCAGCGATCCTTTAAGGATCTCTCTACCTTAGAGAAATAGATCGATGATCCGATCCACCAGATGCGCGTCGATCCTAACGATCCGATCTCTTTCTTCTGATAATCCAAAGTCTCTTTCAAACTCATTTTTTGTCCTTCTCTTTTCTACTTTTTACTTTTTTCTTTCTGCTTTTTCTTTCTCTTTTTGTTTTCTTCCTTTTTCTTTTTTCTCTGTCTCTCTGTCTTTCTATGATTAAACTCTCCGATCCTTCACGAGTTCTGGACGTGCATTAAGATTAATGATTTTTCATATCTCTCGATAATCTTCCATTCAATGTTTCTCTTCTTAGGTTCTTTTTTTCTTTTTCTCGTCTCCTCTTCTCCCTCTTCCTGTCTACATACTAATATTTCCGCCATATCGTTAGTCGAATGTTCTCACGATTTTCCATAAAATAATCAACGTGTTTAATCTGTTGTTGAATTTTCTTGTATTTTTTTTTCTTTTTCTCTCTCTCTCTCTCTCTCTCTCTCTCTCTCATTATCCATATTCCTATCGCATAACGATAATGATCGCAATCTTTTAAATCGTGAATAATTATGTGCAACAAAGTAAGTATACGTTTAACTAGTGATTCTAAGACTGTAATACATGACGTTACCGGGCGATTTAACAAAGTATTTAAAACTCACGAGAAAACGAAAGATCGCGAAAAGAAAAGTAACGGGCGTTCCTCTTGCGTTCCAGTCGGTCTCTGGAGCGGAGCGGGGCTAAGCTCGGAACGAACGACGCCATTTCGCTGTCTCCTCGCCATTTCGAGGACAAGAGGGTAGAAATATATCCAACGACCACGCGTATGTAGCTACACGCATTCCTGAACTCGCTGCTTCTAAACGGGTAGCTACCCTCTTCGTATGAGAGAACGAAAAAGAGTAGAGGAAAGCAAAGAAAAAAGAAAAAAAGGAAGAGAGAGAGAGAGAATGAGAGAAAAAAAGAAAGGAAAATTTCCCAGCTGTTCGGGTTATCTCGATGATGAATCAAAAATGGCGGCTATGGCTGTTGGATGGACGGGGTATTTCAACCCTTACTATCTGGGGCTTCGTCGTCGGGACGCCACACCTTCACAAAAATTCTGTCGCATCTGTGTACGTGTTCTCTCTTTCTTTCTCTCTGTGCGTCGAGACTTTATATAAAATACGCGAAAGGTGGGCTCTGCTTTATATGTATACATATATATATATATATATATATATATATATATGTCTATACGACTGTGTGTGTGTGTATATATATATATATCCATAGGAGGTATATATACCTGGTGTGTTCCCCTACAACTCCATCCCTCTTTCACTTTTGTTTCCGAGATCGTATCAACTCCGGACTCTCTTTCTACTTTTTAGACGACACGCATCTGCGAGCAGTACCCATGCATGGTCTCGTAAAAATGCAACATATTGCGCGAAAAGTATACTACAAGGGAAGACCCTTATGAGGGAACATTGTTATTCTCTACGCGCGTTATCTTTTCGATGATATTAGACGAGGAAACGTAACGACAAATATATTTATATGTATATATATATATATATATATGCGCGTGCGTGTATTTTTTTCCAAGGTATTATGAAAAAAGAGAAACGAATGTACGCAAAATTATTTTTCCATTTTTGACTAGATAACACAACAAATAATATTCCTAACGATGGGAGAAACAATCGATCAAAAGTGGTTTTCTTTCTATCAAATAAATTTTTAATTTCGTCGCCGTTGGGGAAACGAGCTTACCATCAGCTCGAAATAAATGGTCGAAAGAAGAAAAGAAAAAAAAAAAAAAAGAAAAAAAAAACAAGAAAAGAAAAAAAAATATAAAGCTGACTCGCTCGATCGCCTCGAAGAAAATTACAGAGCACGGCGAAAGTGTCGCACACGTGCTCACGATAAGGGACGCCTACCACTTTAAACCGATACATATTTTATTAGCTCGCATTGCCTTAGCGCGCTGTGCTCCCCTTGTCGCGATCGGTATTGATAAATGACTGATAGGTAGGCGTGTCTCCTCGTCATCCTGTCACAATGTTTGTCCTTGTCGCGGGAGGATTAGAGAATGTTTATTCCGACCCGAATGAAATAAAATAATGATCTTAGCTTTCGTTTCGTGAATAAAAAAAAAAAAAAAAGATTTACGATTATCTTGTATCGAATATATTAGCTTATCGTTTGACCACATGATTTATTTCATTTTTTGCGACATCGTTGAGAAACGTTTCAATGAATACACCGTGACGTATTATGTTATAAAAATATTAACAATTACTTCAAACTATATTTTTTTGATATAATCGAAAAAATTATTCAGCTAACTATAACACACACACACACACACACATATATATATATATATGTAAATATATATATATATATATATATATATGATGGTGTTGGTCTTTGAAAACTCTCTCGAACGAATCGAATAAATTCTTTACGAGAAACAAACACGCACGTTGAATTTTCCACTGGGCCGTGTCAACCGTACTCTCCTCTTCTTCTTCCTCCTCCTATTCGACGCGTGTAAATGCATCAATTAAACCAAAACGCCGTCAATTATCGTTCGACGAACCTTCGTCTGGGCAAAAGAAACGAGCAAAAGCAATGGACGCACGCTTTTCCCTCGGCGTAATATCGCGCTATAAGATTCGCGATGTATAATACATACAGTGTGTAGAATATCTAGTACTTATCTGGTAAACGCGTGCGACTAGACGATAAAAACCTCTTTTTTTTTTTCTCCTTCTTTTTATTCTTTTTTCACAGACGGCGAAAATGAATTTACATCGCGTGTACTCGCCGTTATATTATACCAATTAACGACGGACATTTATTTATATTTATATGCTGATAGGGAATTAGCGAAAGGAGACGAAGGAAAAAAAAAAGAAAAGAAAAGAAAGAAAGAAAGAAAGAAAGAAAGAAAGAAAGAAAGAAAGAAAGAAAGAAAGATATATTTTCGATTCATCTTCAAGCGCATTTGATCAAGATCGCGATGCGTCTATTTCGCTCAAGAGAAAGTTTCGCGCTGTCGACCGAAAGCGATAGTGAAACGTCAGAATGCGACGCGGCCAGATGGAAAAGGAATCGCTCGATGAGAACGCCTTATTTTCATTCTCGTCTACTAAAGCAAGTGAATCCGATTCTGATCGTTCCTCTTTTAATCATAAAAACATTACAACAATGCCGACCAACAACAGCCCAGAGAATGGGATATATATCTTCTAACATTACAAATGGGATTGTTCTTTACATTTCTAACAAACACGAAAGAAAGAAAAAAAGAAAGAAAGAAAGAAAGAAAGAAAGAAAGAAAGAAAGAAAGGAAGAGAAAAATGTTGATTAGAATGAAAGGCAAAGAAAAAAAGAAAGGGGGGGGGGAGGGGAAAAAAACTCGAACTATAAAGAAAGGAGTGAGTTTGAGCGTCCTTCCGTGACGAAGTCTCCTCGAAGGAGTCACGATATTTTCAAACCACGTATCACATAGTTAGGGGGACGAAGGGAAGATTGTAAGTAAGGGCTGCTGTTGCTGGTGGTGGTATCATGTTTCCGTTATTCCATTTTACGGAAGGTGCCAGTCTAATCGCCAAAAATAGATCGAATTCGCGGGAATCGTAAGTAAGAACCGATAGGGCACGAAACCTTTTGGTCTCTCCTCGAGCTTCGGGGTAGCCTCTAGACTATCGATCGGAATATATTCACGTTCTAACGCCTACTCTAATTCCCTTCGTTCTTTTCTTACTTTTTTCTTTTTTTTTTTTTTTAACTTTAATACATCGTGTTCAAACTGGAATATCAATCTCCATTGAATTGATATTATCAATAAATATTAAATAGACTAAATAATTACTTCGGCTATTAATAAATATGATTGTTAATTAAAATTTGATGTACGATTAATTTAATTGTACGTTTACGAATATGAAGAAGGCCCGGTGCTTTCCTTTCCCTCCCCCCCTCCCCCCTTTCTCTCCCCTTCATTCCTCCTTCCTCTCCTTCCCTCTCCTTTTGTAAGCTTATGTAAATAAATGGAAAGAATACAAACGTAGTACACGACGTAAAAGTAGGTTTCTTCCCCTCGCGTAAACGGCAAGAAGAAACAGCGTGTAATTGAAAGAATACATCGTCGATGTTTCCTTTCGCTAATTGCTTCGTTAATTTAATAGCGAAGACCGGGAAGAAGACGGATGGTAAGTATTCATTCTCAAAAATGCCGCGCGATATTTGCTAATCGTCGAGAGAGAGAGAGAGAGAGAGAGAGAGGACGGCACGATATTATAATCGTTGTATACAGGAAATTAACTTGGCCTTGTCTTATCTTGCATTCTGATGACTACATCGGTATACGACTAGACTGAGAAAGAGAAAGAAAGAGAGTGAGAGATAGAAACTCAAGTTTGTCCAACGCTAGCGTTAATTAAGTATGTCCGAGCGTGGAGTGCACGAAGGAAAGGTTTCAAGGACTCGCCTTTACGAATATGGAACGTTCGACGGGTGTAGAATGGTCGTTCTTATGAAACGCATCGGTGATCACTTAAAGTGCGAACCAGTAGTAGTATGTAGTTAGTATTTATATGTCTACTAATAGTAGTTTAGTTTAGTTTCTCTCTCTCTCTCTCTCTCTCTCTCTCTCTCTTTCTGTTCGCCAAATGTAAGAAAAATATTCAATTAAATTTTAATAAATTTCGCTCGAACGTTCTTGCCATGTTCAAAAACGACACGGATCTCAAATATGTTAGATTAGATTGAGAAAATTCGTCGCGATATTTCATAAGAAAAGAAAAAAAATATATATATATACGTGTTTGAGAGTCATAAAAAAAATACAAACAGGAATAACAAGAAAAAAAGAAATAACGATGGAAATGTAAGAAAGCTTAGGTACTTACAAGGCGGCGCTTGGGTTTGATGAGCGGTCGATTCTGGCCGTTCATCTTGTAGTAAAGTCCACAAGCATTGCAGAGGTAATGTCCGGTACCGTCTCGTCTCCACAGAGGCGTCGAAGTCGCACCGCAATTAACGCACTCACGACCCTCTACGTATGCGCGCACGCGTTCATTTTCATCCCGAGGTTGAATGGGGGAGGGACAAAAGAAAAATCAAATTAGTACCTTATCCTCCTTCCTGATATATCGACGATAACAACTAAATTATATACACAGAAATAATATCTATACGCAGAAACTATGATCGTAGATGATCGTTCGATCAACGTGATTCATACGAATAACAATATTTCTGATCGTTGTTTCGTTTCATTTCGAACGATCAGATACGATCGAAAAAGCATTGGATTCGTGCATGAATTCTCTTGAGAAAGATTTTTAGAAAAAGACGAAACAAGAGAAGAAAAGAGAGAGAGTAAGAGAGAGAAAAAGAAACATTTGCAAAAGGTATATTCTGTTGTAAAGAATTTATGCACTTTAGAGAAAAAAAAAAAAAATATATATATATATATATATATATATATATATATATATATACACATATATATGTATATAGAAGATAGTTCATGCAATTTGCAAAACATTTGATATCATGCAATTATCAGAGCAGAAGCATAGTCATATTTTGAAAGCACGGATGATTTGTTGGAGATTAATTATATGTCGAGAGATTCCTCATTTTAATTAAGGATAGAGATAAAAGGTATTAGAAAAAAGTACTTAGACATACTACATAGACGAAGAATTATATAAAAGAGAGAAAAGAAGAAAAAAATATAGAGAGGGTCGTGCAACCGCGTGTTCCTCCCCGTCCGTCTTGGACGTTAATAATAACTTTTGTTTTTTTTTTTTTTCTTTTTTG
This sequence comes from Vespa mandarinia, assembly GCF_050613455.1. Classification (NCBI taxonomy): domain Eukaryota; kingdom Metazoa; phylum Arthropoda; class Insecta; order Hymenoptera; family Vespidae; genus Vespa; species Vespa mandarinia. The sequence continues at coordinate 1,161,318 of NC_140821.1, read as the reverse complement.
CTTTTTTCTTATAAAGGAAATTAGGATATAACGAAGAGGAGTATTGGAAAAGTGTGTAAACGAACGGACGAACGAACGGTCGGTGACTCCTTCGAATTCAGCAATCTCTTCGAATGATGTTGTTCGGCCTAATTAGATCATCTGGTGATGATGCTCGTAGAGAGAGTACGTCATCAATTTCATGACTTCATAAGAATCGATCGCACAAATAAAGATCTTCTTCTGTCTTATTTAACCGGATCGCTAACGTCATAACCGGCTTTAACGCGTTCCTAATTGCCCTTCGGATTGGATAAGTTCGATTCGGAAACTAATTGGAAGGACCGCGAGGCGGTAGGGCAGGGCAAGGCAACCTTATATGCTGCAAACTCGCTTAATTCGATTTCGGTTTTATCGTCGAGAACAGATATTCGAGGGTGATAACGAGCTACGATTATCATCCTTTTCTCATCATCGAAAGCCGAATTTTTCCTTACGGTTATGATCGAAAAGTAATTCAAAGCAGAGCCTACGTTACTACTTTTACGTTCTCCCTCGTCACGTCTTTCTCAGGAGAAAAGATTCGAAAGAAAAAAAAAAAAAAAAAAAAAAAAAGAAAATAATTAAAAAAAAAAAAAAAAAAAGAACAAAAGAAAAGAAAAATTCGAGAAAAAAATGAATATTGCTTTTCAAACGAACGAGATAAAAAAAAAAAATTACGATTTCGTAAATCTCATCCGTGCGTTGGTCGCGTGTCACAGTACATAAATATAATCAACCGTCGCGATCTTTCCAATTAATTCGCCAGTGACGTTTATTAGAGCTCCTCCTCTACTTCTCTCGATTCCAAGTTTTTCCGCGATCGAGTTGGTATATCCAATCCGTATCCTCCTCCTTCTACTTCTTCTTTTTCTTCTTTCACTTTTTCTTCTTTTACTTCTTCTTCTTCTTTTCTTAGCGACGACTTTCGAGGCTGCCTGCGGCAACGAAGTCGAGCCGTGTGTGCATGTGTCGTAAGTCGATTTAATTAGCGGGCTTCCACGGCGCGAAGTCGAACCATTGTTCCCGGAATTAGGATTTTTACCACGCCGTCGGTAGAGACCGGCTATTACCGCAATCAGCGTATCCGGCATTTTTCAGCCGTCTCATTCTCATTACTCCCCTTCTTCTCTCTTTCTCTCTCTCTCTTTCTCTCGGTCGCTCGCTCGGTCGCTCGCTGGCTCTCCCTCCTTCTTTCTCTTAGCATTCACCAACGCATTTATTTCGTTTTCCTTGAGTATTGTCGAGGGGTTGGAGAAGTCTCCGACAAACAACGCATCGAAATAATAAAGAGAAAAGGTAAGTAAGTAAGTATGTATGTATATAAATGCGCGTTGAAAATTCAGCGACGCTTGACCGTCTGCTGCCAGTTCATTATGATCGAACGAAAAAAAGATGGTGAAATGAAAATAAAATGAACGAAAAAAAAAAAAAAAACACAGACAAACGAAAGACACGAGTGTCGTTGAGAGCCCATGGAGACGACTCTTCGAGAGGGGGAGATTGCTGTGACAGAAAAAAAAAAAAAAGAGAGAGAAAAAAAACAAAACCAAAAACGTAGCGATAGCCACACCACATCGAAAAAAATCTGTGCTCGCTCGCGCGTGTTCGTTCCTTTCTTTTTTTCTTTTTTCCTTTTTTTGTTTCTTTTTTTCTTTCCTCTTTTCCGATACAACCCCCGTATAGATATATAATAAGTATGCGGCGGATGAGGGTGTTCACATATGTGTGTGTTTACGTGTCACACGTTGAAAACCAGTGGTATCGTGGGTGGTGCTCTTCGACGATTACGCTTGTTCGCTTGGTGTGTGCCACTCAAAAAACAGATCGGTGAATTACGGACAAAATACAAAAACAGTTGTGTGTATCACTGCGTCTCTCCCTCTCCCGGCGATATTGCCGGTTCTTGACGAAATATAAAAAAGGAAAAGAGAAGTTAAAGAAAGAAGAAGGAAACTCAAATGCTTACGCGTAAAGAAAGGATAAATAAAAGAGCGAATAAGTGATAAGATGACCGCCACCAAAAGCAAGTCAAACCGTAAAGACAAAACAAACAACAAAAAAGAGAAAAAAGAGAAAAAAAAGAAAAAAAGAAAAAGAAAAGTCAAATCAAAGCACAAACAAAGACCCTCCTTCCTAGCGGTAAATCGATAAAGACGATAATATCCTAGGGAAGAGGGTTTGGGGTTAAATTAAAAATATTGTTAATAGAAAAGAAAAGAAAAGAAAAGAAAAGAAAAGAAAAGAAAAGAAAAGAAACGAAAAAAAAGAAAAGAGAAGAAAAGAACAGAAGAGAAAAGGCGCGGGCAAGGCGTGCCGCTTACCGGCGGACGTCCTCGACTTGTTCCTGGGCTTTTGCTGATGATGCTGATGCGCGCCGGGTGAGCCCGGATTGTTGGCGTGCGCGTTGCTCGCGTGAGCCGAAAGGAGCTTCGAATCGGCAGGGCTCACGACGCCGGGGACACCGGAATTGGCGTTACCGGCGCCGTGATGCGCCGCCGCGGCAAAAAGAGCGCCGACCGTCGTGCCGGAGTTGCCGTTGTTGTTGTTGTTGTTATTGTTGTTGTTGTTGTTGTTGTTGTTGTTGTTGTGCGGATTGTGGGACGACGCGGAGGACGACGAGGAGGAGGACGTGGCCGTGCCGCCGGAGCCGCCGCCTCCCCCAGCACCCCCACCACCAGTCAAATGATGATGATGATGATGGTGATGGTGGTGGGCAGCATTGGGGTACTGCAAATGTTGATACATGTTGTAGGCACTCGTCGCCGGGTCATATTGGGCCGAGGCCGAGGCTGCTGCCACGTGGTGACTGTTGGAGACGGCGGCTGCGGCGACCGCGGCTGCCGCAGCGGCCGCAGCGGCGGCGGCATAGCTGTCCCTGCCGCAGGGCGAGCTGCCCCCGGTGTTGCTCTGATACGCGTCCTGCTGCTGCTGCTGCGCCTGCTGTTGCTGCTGTTGACCACCGTTCGCTTGCTGGCTGCTCCCCGATTGGTTATTACCTTCGCGTTGTTTCACCTGTCCCGAACTGGCCGCCGAGTTGTTGCTGCTACCTCCGTTGTTCCCCGCGTTCCCACCGTGCTGCTGATGAGGCGGCGAAGGTGCCCCGTGATGATGTCCCAACATCACCGTAGGTTTCACGTCGCAATTGCCCGCACCGCTAGCTCCCAACGCGTCTTGATGATGCATAAACGCACCCATCACCGCTGCATGTGCCACAGCTGCTTGATACTCGCTGCTACCACCACCTCCTAATCCGGATAAAGAGTTCGCTGCGCTTCCGTTGTTATTGCCATTGCTCCCGCTCCCACTGTTGTTCGTCGTATTGTTGTTCGAGCTAGAAGTCGTACTCGCCGTTATACTGTCCGGCGTGGCGTCCTTTGGTGGCGTTGGGGGAAACGAGAAAAGATGATGCGCTCCACCACCTGCCCCGTGACTCGATAAACTCCCCGTGGTGGGTGGTAGAGAGGAACCCAATGGACTCTGCGGCTTGTCGTCGCTCACTGTTCCACCGGTCGATGCCGTTGTCGTTGGAAAACCCCATGGCGTTTTAGACGTGTCCGCCCCGCTCCCGGATAACCAGGGATGTAGTACAGAACTGTGAAAATGTGGCCGACAGACTTGGCTCACCGGACCGCTCGTCACGCCGCTGCTCGACATTCTCGCTGTAACAACGAATGTTGCAACCGTTAGGCTCCTCAACGAAACGAACGAGAGTCAGAATTGAGATGGATAAAGATGGAAGGAGAAAGAAAGAGAGAAAATAATAGATTGTCTGGAAATGAAAAGCCGGAACGGAACGATCGCTGATAATCCGTAATATAGAAAGAGAAAAAGAAATAAGATAGTTGATTCGTACGTGCGCTGAATGATCGAGTTTTACGCCGATCGTAAAAGTACCTAATTGCAAGAGACGTCTTAATTAAGTGCGAGGCCCGCTTGCTGCTGTTATTACGGGCGTCTCTTCCTTCTCTCTCTCTCTCTCTCTCTCTCTCTCTCTCTCTCTCTCTCTCTCTCTCTCTCTCCTCTTATAGAAAGCCAAGTTATACGTGGCATCGCGTCTCGCCTTATATGCGATAAAGCTCTATGCGAGTCGCGGCTCGCTCGCGTAATTAGCTCTTCATTAGCAACCGCTTCGTCGCGGGAGGAAGCCAACGAACGACAAAGACGACCACGACGACGACGACGACGATTCTTCGTCGATGCTACCAACTCTACTTACTATGGCCTTTCTCTCTTTCTCTCTTACTACGAACAGGAATTTTATTAGTTGGTATAGTAGTTGGAGTATATAATACACTTTCAGAACAGAAAGATAGAGAGAGGGAGAGAGGGGAAGAAAAAAAGAGACTTCTCTCCTGTATCTTATCTTATTATCATCGAAGAGACTCGCGTTTTATCTTGTACCTAGCGATCGGTGATACCTTCACGACCTAACACGAATTCTCTGTGTAGTTGTTGTCTAGTACGTCAGGTGTGATCTATCGATATTGCGTTTAACTAAGTATGTTCACGTATGTATGCCTTTTATAGTGTCTCTTACTGTTATATCCTATAATATATTTAACATTTACTTAACTTTCCTATATTACCATGTTCGATCATTCTTATTAATGGATCGTACAAAGTAATTACCAATGTCAACTATTCTCAGCCACCCTATAAATATTCATATTTTCGTACGGCATGAACGGTAACGAAGAACATGTGTCATACAAAAAGCATGCTATTTAAGAAAGAAAAAAGAAATCCATTCAGTTTTGTCACGATAGATTTCCATCCCCGATAGAAAAGTCATTAACACCCCTCTCACGTGTGCTCGGTCGAATTCATCGTGAAGGGAGGAAATTCGAAAGGTAGAAGTCAGGATGCTCGCACGAAAGCTTCGCGTGCATACATTCCCTACGTGCTTACGGCGGATGAAGTTGGCCGACGAAGCATACGATCGATATATCGAGTGGAACTTGCCGGTACTGCTCCGCCACCTTCACGGCATACGCTGATAACGCGAGACTGTTTTGCCAAGCTCCGTTCCCAACTACTACTACTCCTCCGTCTCTTTCTCTCTCTCTCTCTCTCTCTCTCTCTCTCTCTCTCTCTCTCTCTCTCTTCGATGCCCTCGATTCCCATTGAATTATAGGCATTAATTTAAGCTTTAAGCCCTCCACCATGGTGCTACCGTCTATTCCCTGCCGATTTATCGTGTCTCCATAATGCCATTACGATTTTCATCATTTGTCTATTTCAAAGGAAAAAAGAAAGAAAGAAAGAAAGAAAGAAAGAAAAAAGATATAAAAAATATCTTCTTCCTCTCTATTATTATTTTTTCTTGAAATTTTTTGAATGATTCATCATCAATCGAACGAAGAGGACAACTTCCGTCTATTAGAACAGTCGCGTAGTAACTCTGATCCGAACGCAAGGAGAAATTACAGATGCAACGTTGCGATGCATCAAAGAGGCAACGCCAGTAAAGGGGGAAACGAGCAGCGGCAGCTGCAGCGTCGTGCAATTAATCGGAGCCCAGCGATGTACCGCTTGTAATTGGATCTACTGCATTATAGCAGCGGTGAACGAGGATGAAAAGTAAACAGGCTATAGGACTCACTCTCCAAAATATTAATCGCGAACGATAACTTTTGCAGCTGCAACCTGCTCCTCTACTCCTCTCTTTCTCTCTCTCTCTCTCTCTCTCTCTCTCTCTCTCTCTCTCTCACGCTCTCGCTCTCGCTCTCGCACTGCTGGTGGTGTTCATCGGACATCGAATACATCGGAAAAACATGCTATCTCTATGGGTAACGCTTAATTGATTCGCTAATCGTGAAATTTCCAACAAGTAGGTACCTACATCCTAGTATGTATAGCAAAATCCATGAAATTCGTTCGATTATGCGAGTCTCGGTTGTCCGAACGCCGAGCACACACAGTGGGTCAACGATTTACGATGAGGACGAGTTCGTTGGCCTTTCCTTCCTTTTCAGCGAAAAAACGCGTCGACGGGGAAGAGTGCGAAAAGAAGGATGAGGCAGAAAGAGGAAGAAGGAGGAGGAGGAAGAGGAGGTGGGGGGGGAGGGAGAAGGGAGGGAGATGGAGACAGAGAAAAAGAAGGAGATAGGAGGAGGTGGCGCGAAAAATGAGCAGACAGAGGGAGCAGTTCGCACTCTCGACGCAATAAAAACTTCCATACCGAGCGATATTTATCGCTCTATACCGCTCCGCCCTTCTCCCTCCATTCCACCCTTCTCTCTTTCTCTCTCTCTCTCTCTTTCTGTCGCTCCTTCATGCCACGAACCTTTTTACGGCGTTTCACGAAACTTTTTTGACCATCCTCCCCTTATTTCTTTCATTCTTTCTTTCTTGCTTTCTTTCTTTTTCCACAGCAAATATAACTCTCGGCCCGTTATCTCGACGATATTTTCGTCGACTCGGTTCGATTTAACCCCCACTCCCACCCCTCCCCCCTCCCCATCCGCCCTCTAGCCGCCGATCCATCCAAAGATGGCCACCGATGGGGTGGTAAACTCAGCCGAGTAAGCGATCGAATGACATTACCTAGATCTGTTTTCACAAAATTCAAAATGCAAAGCTTCATTTATTTTCATTTAAACAATATAATATATATATATATATATATATATATATATATATATACATAGATAAGAAATGATCTCTCGCGTCTGGTATCTCTAGAGATCTTCTCTAAAAAGATCTTTTCTTAAAGTAAGAAAGTAATTAGGAATCATCGATCAACGTTTAATCATAGACGTGTCGTCGCGAGGAGTGTGATAAAATCCATGTGGGAAAAAGTTGGCATCGTGCGCCGGCAATAAACGTCGTCTAGGTAAGTAATAGTACCTACAACCTTACTTACTACATATGCCTGTGTGAAAACGAAAGAGAAATAGAGAAACGAAAGAGAAATAGAGAAATGATCTATGAGAAAAAAGAGAGAGGGAACGAACCGTCCGAGAGAACTAGTCTCGTTTAGGTAACACGAAGACTCGAAGAAATTTCCTTTGGTGTTGATTCTCAACAACATTATGATGGAAACGGGTCGTCGATCGAATATGGCGCCGCTTTTCCACTGCGACCGCTTTGAACGAGCACCTTTTTTTCTCTTTGGCTCTCTTGTTTCTCTCTCTCTCTCTCTCTCTCTCTCTCTTTCTCTCTCTATCTCTCTTTCTCTTGATAAAATGTTCGCATTGCTAGGTAATAAAAAGCCACGTACGCGAGAAGCTCGCGATCGTTGTGAAATCGATTGAAAACAATTCGTCGTCGTTGACGTCTCGTTCCTATCATTTTCTTATACTACTCGATATTGACGGCAGTCAAATATTATCGTTGACCGAACGCGTACATAAGCGATGTCCAGCAACGCCGGAGCTGCGAGCGATTCGATCCAACGATTTCTGGATAATAACTAGGCGGTTATAACGCGCCACGGAAACGGCCGTCGCGAGTATAGTCCGGCCATGAATATTCATGAAAAATCCATGGATATAATCGGCCCGCCGTGGAAACTGTGTGTGAGCGCGGACGCGCGCGCGAACGAGCGAGCTCGTACCATGGAAATCAAGATGGCGTCGAACGAACGTGGGCATCACTTATACGCGGATTTTTTCCTCTCTCTCTCTTTCTCTCATTTTTTCGTGTTTTTTCCTCTCTTTTTGTATTGTGGCAATCGGTTTTTTATGCAGCTTTGAAATAGCATACCCCCCGTTCGATGTGTTCGCTCCGAAATTTAATGGGAGAACGATTTTACGATTTTCATTGGTTATATGCGGTATCCTAGCACAATACCCGCTCGAATATGAAATCGGTTTACGATCGTACGATTGATAACTGCAACAAAAAATAGTAAAAAAAAAAAAAAGAAAAAAAAAAATAAAGAAGAGAATAATAAAAATTATGGTGCATCGCTTCGTGCCAATGTTTCCCGACGTTCAACCTTTTTCACTCCCTTTTTTTTTTTCGCTAACCACGCCCATGAAGAACGCAGACTCTCTCTCTCCTTCTGTTTCACAGTTCATGTTATATGCCGAGAACCGTGGCAGCGGATAACGAATAAGTAACGCACGCGAGCATTGCAAAAAAAGAGGACGGTCTGTGGCGTCGACGGCAACGCCGTCATCACGGCGTCAGAGAATCGCAAAGGCAGCAAACAACACCAAAGCTTGGGCTACGTGATTCCCTCTCTTTCTCTCTCTTTATCCATCTATCTCCCTCTTTCTCGTTTAAACCACGTACCTATATGTATACCGATTTCGAATCGGCATGATAATTAAACGCAGATTTCACTTTGTTCTTAATTACGATCGGCTCGCCTTTCGACTTATATTACCTTTCTTTTATATACTATACTATAAAATAAACTCACAATTATTTTCAGAATATATAAAATATTTCGACGTGACCGACGTGACGTACATTTCGAAAAAAAAAAAAAGAAAAAGAAAAGAAGTAGAGGAAAAAAAGAATTGAATAAATTCTACGCAATATTATATATATATATATATATATATATATATATATATACATATATATATATATATATAGAGTGTCCCTTTGTTTATGAACTCTTTTTCCCTTAATCTTTTCTACAATAGGAGAGAGACACGTTTAGATGTTACTATTATCATAGCTAGAAGAGAAAGAGATTTCACGAATGACTCGTCGTAATATACCTGGCTGAAAATAATCCACTTGCACTCTTGGCACAAAGCAAGTACTTATACGCAGGACAAACGAATACGTTCGAATGTGTTTTCTGTGCCATTTAAAAGCACATGCTGAAAACTGCTCGAGAAAGAGAGTACGTGCTCGTCCTATGAATGATACTACAGCCGAGTCAGTGTATATCTCCATTTGGTCAGCATCCGACATCAAAGCGACCAGTACTCCAAATAATTAGCCGCCTCGAGCGAGCGTGTTCGAGCGTAAAGCAGAGCAAGAGAGAGCGAGAGCGAGAGAGAGAGAGAGAGAGAGAGAGAGAGAGAGAGAGAGGACCGCGGACTTTTGTTGAAGGCGTCGAGAACGAGCTCAAAGGGTCGAGAGGATTCAAAGCCGACATCGTACTGAAAGGACGATTCGTGCTTTTTCGTACTGGTGTATAGATACATGTACGTATATATGTATGTACGTATGTATGTATACATCTATGTATATTCGTGTATATACCGACGGCTCGTTTTCCCGACCATTTGCTTTTCGACACCTCTCCTCCTCTTCTTCTTCCTACCAACCAACCAACCAGCTTAACCTTCTCCTCCTCCTCCTCTTCTTCTTCCACCTCCTCCTCCTCCTCTTTTCGCGATAAGCAAAGTAATTCGTGCTATGAGTTTGCGAGGAATGAAAATCTTTTAAAAGGATAGCTAACTCGGAATGAGATAACGAACAAATTCGCGAGCAAACTCGTGTTTTTCCTGAAGTCTTTTCTTCTCGTTCGACTCAAAGGATGTAGAAAAAAAAAAAAAAAAAAAAAAAAAAAAGAAGAAAAAAGGGAAGATCTAAAAATAAGAATGCAACGCGGAAGAGAATTTTCTATCGAACTTTGTATGATGGTACTTAGACGCGTACCAGTTATCCTCGTAAAAATATAAAAAAAAAATCAAATGTGCAGGAAGCACGAAAATATACCTCGAGAAAATAACGTCTCATTTTCTGAAGGCACCCGTACCCCCGGAGCAATAACTGCGGCAGCGTTCAATGACGATAATAATACTGCAATTTCGTGCTGAAAAATATGCGTCTTCTCGTATGATTTGAAATGCCTTTCAGAAAAATTCTCTATCGAACGTTCATATAGGAAGATCTAGAACTGTGCGAAAAGAATTTCTAAAAGAAAGAGGAGAGAGAGAGAGAGAGAGAGAGAGAGAGAGAGAGAGAGAGAGAGAAAGAGAAAGAATCTACTGTGTTGCTCCCGTGGCACGGAAGAAAACGAAGAGGGCAAATAAAAAATGAAGTAAGCAGGCAAACAAAAAAGGACAAAAAAAGAAATAAAAGAAGTAGAAGGAAGGCGGTTTTCAAGGAGGACCGAGATTGATCGTGGTGAAATTGCATCGCGAGCTGCACATCTGCCAGCGCACAAAACTCGCGAAAGTGAGAGAGAAAGAAAGAGAGAGAGAGAGAGAGAGAGAGAGAATGGAAAGAGGCTCCGCCTTCGGTTGGCGTGTGCATTTGCGCAAGATGGCGCCGTTTGGACGGCCGGTTGCACACGTTTTGCAGCAGCAGCAGCAGCAGCAGCAGCAGCAGCAGCAGCAGCAGCAAGAAGCAAGCAGCAGCAGCAAACAGAAACACTGTTGGAACTACGACAACGACGGCAACGGCGACGGCGATGGCGACGGCGACGGCAACGGCGACAGCGACGGCGACAGCGACGGCAACGGTGATGGTGACGGCGACGGCGACGAAGAGAATCAGAGGACTACGAAGAGGAGGACAGCGACTGCCCTCCGGACCCTCTTCTTCCTCGATCGGACGAGGAGGATGCGAGGGGAGGGGCCAGACTAAGAGAAGAGTGAAAGAGACAGAGATAGGTATGAAAGCAGCGCCTCCCGCGTGGCCTGCAATTACGTATGCACCTCTCTCAGAGGCAGCCCGTGGGCTTCGCGGTTGGCTGCGCTTCCTTCCTGTCTGCTGCAACCACCGTGCGTGCATTATGCATCCCGTTGCATGCGTCCATCTACCTTGTTTGTTTAGTATTTTTACGTTTACTGGTCCTCTATCGTTTATGTTTCTCACCTAACTTTGTCTCTTATTCTTTAATATATAACTCTTTCAATTTATAGATATCTAAATTCTTTATGATATTTGTCTATGGAAAAGAAATAAGCATTCAAATTTTTTAACAACTACAAAAATCATAAACCGTCCTATGCAATGGTGTTAATATTGTAATGAAAAGTGATTCAACATAACGGAAACAGATTCAAAAGATAAAAATCATTTCTTGGAAATCAGATTCGCGAAAAGGAATTAACGTAAGATCATGTGTATGTGTGTGTATGCACACGCGTGTGTGTGTTTTGAAGCAAGTGCAGGCCTGAAATCATGGAAATCTTCCTCGCAAAGATAAAAAGAGTAAAGAAGAGAGAGAGAGATAGAGAGAGAGAAAGAGATTTGATTCCGATTAGGACGGTCGTTTTTTGGGCAGCGCGAGGTAACAGAGGCCCGAGTATGATCCATGCACGTCGGCACGAATCAGGGATATCGCGTTCCAGGCCCTCGACGATCTAACCGGCTGGATCAAGTTTCCTACCTCCACCCCCTCCTCACCTCCTTTGCTTTTTCGTTACTTCTCCTCTATCTCTTTTTGTCGAGCCAACTCACTTCTTCTTCTTCTTCTTCTTCTTCTTCTTCTTCATCTTCTTCTTTTTTTCTCGCTTCGAAAAAGTCGTTCCCTATTTTTCTGCGCTACACTTAATTCCAATTCTAAACAATTAAGTGGGTACTTATGTCGCGAATATATTCCTAGTGTTTTGATAACGTGTAATTAACAAATGAATTGAAATGAAAAGTCTTTCTCTCTCTCTCTCTCTTATCCTCGATGAAACATTAATATCTTAATTAGCGAGTACCAGAAGGGACGACACCGTTTCGTCGCAGCTGGTCGTTGAACCGAGAGACTTTTTTTTCTATTCCCTAGCCGGAGGGATTAAAACTACCACCACCTATCTCGCGTGAAGCTAGGTCGCACATATCAACGCGCTCTTCTTTGATAACTTTCTTCGACACGACGATGAAGGAGGGGTATGTATGTATACGCTCAGGGCTTTAGTCTCGTGTAATATATTTAACACGTCGTTGCCTTTCGTAATTTTCTTTACAAGAGAAACAAAGAGTAGATATCTCTTCTTCTATCTTAAAATACCTACGAGTGGTTATTCAAGAAAAAAAAGAAAGAGAGAGAGAGAGAGAGAGAGAGAGAGAAAAAGGGAACGGCTCTATAACATCGCAATTTTCCCAACAACAAATATACACACTCGACACCTAATCAAAAGATTTCTTTTCTTTCTCTTAAATCCCTAGGATCACACCTAACTTAATAGAGATATCTCATTACACGCGAACTACCACAAGGAAAAAGAAGAAATCGCTAAATGCATTGTCAATTCCCAGTCAGCTATCAGCAATATCCACCTGGATACACAATGTATAATTATGACATAATATGAATAATACATGGCGTGTATCCAAGAATGCAGGTCTCCCAAGTATTTCAAATGGCCGTTCAATAAATCGAACTATTACACGGTACTCGTTTGTATCTACATTAAAAAGAAAAGAGGGGCAAAAAAAAGGCGATACTTAAGACTTTTATGAAAGTCGCGTGAAATTCCTCAAAGTCAATGTGCGAATTGTAGAACGGTGAAGAAAAAAAAATAAAAAAAAAAAGAAAAAGAAAAAAAAGAGGAAGAAAAAAAAATTGAAAGAAAAAAAAAAGAAAGATAGACAGAAAAGGCATAAATAATGAAGAAAATAGAAAAAAATAAGATAAGAGAGAAAGAGAGAGATAAAGAGAGAAGATGGTCGGTACTCACTGTGGGCGTAGTGCGCCGCCGCGGCGGCGGGGTGGTGGGCGGTGGGTCCGGCATGGGGGTAGTAACCCCTGTAGTCGGTGGGATTGCCCACGACTCCGGCCACCCCGGCGGCCGCCGCCGAGGGCGGCTCCAGGGACGTCCGAGGTGGTTCGTACCACCTAGCCGCACTCGACTCGCTGCTCATGTCCATTTTGTCTCCGAAATTTTCTTTCTTTTTTATTCCCCTTATCCTCCACCTCCTCCTCCTCCTCCTCCTCCTCCTCCTCCACCACCACCTCCTCCTCCTCTCCTCCTCCTCCTCTTAAGGAAGCTCGATTCTCTCACGATTCTCTTCTCGCGTCAAACCGAGAGAGAAACCGAAAGATAGAAAGGAAGAGAAAGAAAGAGAAAGAGAGAAAAAAAGAAGGGATTGAGGAAGAGAAAGAGAAAGAGAGATAGAATGATCAGAGAAAAGACGATAGAGAAAGGAAGAAGAAGAAGAAGAAGAAAAGGATTAAGAGAGCTGCCAATGATGCATCTTCTCTTTCGCTAGCTTGGTCCACCCGACGGCCATCGAGTTCATAGGTAATCCTGTGATTGAATCACTCAGGATAGAGGAAAAGAGACGGAGAGATTGGTAGAGGAGGTTTCCTCGATCGATGTAATCGTTGTTCCTGCCTCGGCGCACGCTGAAACAATCGAGAAAAGATGGTTATTGGTTTATGGTGCTGATAGAACCCTATACCTATCGCGAGATCTTGTCGATCCCTCCTCGATCATAGATTTTATCTAACGATTTTCTCAATCTGACGTATGAATCCCATTTTCAAAACTCCGCTTGCTCTCTGTCTTTGTCTCACTTTTTTATTTTTATTTCTTCCTGTCAATTTTCAAATTCGATTAATTAAAAACAATCCACGGCTTTCGCGATCTCCCTCGCGTAACTTTCAACGCGTCATTATTCCATTGGACTTTTCTCTTTTAGATATTTAACTTGTTAAAGTTTATTCTCTACCACCGTGTACTTGCTTTTTCTCTGTCACTTTCTTCAACGGCTTAAGAGAAAGAGAGATATCGTCTCGTAAATTACAAGGAACTCGATACGTGAGAATCGAGTCGCGAACTACGCGAACCAAGATTTATACCACCTTTATCGACGGCTATAAATAATTTGTCATAGTCTTTACGGACTCCCAATGGGTCTCTCACTGGCAAACCATACTCGATTACATTGTAAGAAGAAACGTTTTCTCGACCCCCCTCATTATGTACCGTTAATCGACGATATTCATTATTATCACTGATCCTTCTAGTGGTAATGATGCTACCAAATTATTTTAACGTTATTAATCGTTAATATTATTTTCACAATGATAATATTATTTTCTATCGATTTTCGAAAATCTTGATAGATATATCTCGACCGTACTTCACTCTTGGACATAGAATTCGTACGAAGAATTCATACTAGAGCTATCTATAAAAATGATCAATAATTCCTCTTCAACGAATTTTAAAAGAAAACTCTGACGAGATTTAAAAAACAAAACAAAAAATTAATAAACTAAATTTACCTACCGGATAAAAATGAAACGGAAAGTCTTGAAAATACGTGACGAAACCGATAAAAGGGAAGATCTTTCCTTAATTGCTACCTGATCAGTGCTTTAGTGGTAACACACTGAGGTACTCGACGATAAAGTGGCACAAAACGATTTATCAATAAACTCGTAGCCGATCAAGGTCATCGGTGACGCAATCAAACGAGGGAGAAACAGCGAAGAGGGAGAAAGAGAGAGAGAGAGAGAGAGAGAGAGAGAGAGAGAAAGAAAAGTCCCTCTTCGACCCACTCGCCCCCTTCAAAATATCGAACCAATTCTTTCAACGATGCGACACGAAAGGAAGAAAGATACAAGTACTAACCTTGGAACTATAAACAATCGCAACGATAACCATCGCAACCAGCAAATTAAATAATAATAATAAATTCATGAAAAAAGTTTGTGTGAAATATTAATAGATATAAAAAAAAGGAAGGAAATAATTTCGGATTGTAATTGGTATTAATTCATTTTGTAAGAGATAGATATCTATTGAGAAGTAAAAAAAAAAAAAAAAAAAAAGAAAAGGATGATCGTTGATTGATAGGATTAATTTGGTTTCGGTAGGCGATATTTTTTTTCTTTTTTTTTATTTTTCTTTTTTTTTTCTTTTTTTTTTTTTTTCCTTATCATTCGCAAAACGGAGTCCACGGAAATTGTCCTCTCCAAGGAGAGAGCAAATAAAATACTCGAAAACGATAGCTGATAAGATAATGAGTAAGGGAGCCGTTGGATAAGATTACTGTTGCCGGAATGCGCCCGTGTATCCAGCGATTGATTTTCAACGAACATTTTTGTTCCGTTTTTTTCTTTTTCTGTTTTATTTTATTTATTTTTTTTCTTTTTTTTTTTTTTCCTTTTGCCCGTATAGAGAGATTTCCGCTTTTGCGGAAATTCGGTGCACTCTCTTATCGGCTAATTTTTATTCTCTTATTTACATATCATTATTTAATCCGATGGTCTATATAACGATCGAGTACCATGTTACAATCTATAAAAGACAAATGCTATCAATAAATATCAAGAGAAAAGATAAAAATAAAAATCCGTTATTGTTCCGCGCATTACGAGAACCGTTCAAATAATTATCACGATTTTTTTTTTCTTTCTAATATTTACAATATGTATTATCTTCGGAAGAAAAAAAAAAAAAAGAAAAAAGAAATATGGTGAAAATCGTCGGTCAAATTTGGACGATTATCGTTGCAGCATCGATCGATCATGTACCACTCAAAATACGACGGGATCGATCAGAGTTTATCGTTGCGATTATCTTTACGATTATTCTGCCAATTCGATTCGGATTATTTGAATAATATATTTTTATTTTCATCAATACCTACGCACATCTATACGTGTCTATATGCGTTTCTTCCTCTTGCACTTCGGACGATTCTTTTGATAACGATTTGATTCAATATCCATTCGTGATATCACGCTAGCATGTAATCGACTGAATATTTATTACGTATGTTTTTTACCCTACGACGAAATTATGAAAACGAATGAAAAAAAAAACCAATGAGAGAAAAGGAAAAAAAAAGAAAAACAAAAGAAAAAACAAGACACTTCCTACGATTTTTGTAGAATAATAAAAGAAACTATTTTTTTTCCTCTTTCTCTCTCTCTCTCTCTCTCTCTGGTATATCTAAGCACCAATTTTTGTACGTCGAAACGAAGAAAGATAAGAAGAGGACCTTCCTGAAGATAACGAACGTTGAACTATCACTGAGACTTTGACCGAATACGAGATTACGAGATTACGACGTTGTTAATTCGCAGACTAGAAAGTAAGATAGAGATGGATGTAGAGAGAGAGAGAGAGAGAGAGAGAGAGAGAGAGAGAGAGAGAGAGAGAGAGGAAGGAGAGGAAAAGGGGAAATCCTCTAATCTAAAAAAAGAATCCAACTTCTTCTAGACACGCTAGTCGTTTACAACTGGATTAATCAATCAAACTTACATTCATTAAGATTATCGTCCATTAGATAAATCTATGAAAACTTAAATGTATATAGTCAACAATGATTATTTTTGTTTCCCATTTATCCTAACAATGAAGAAAATAAAGAAAAAAAAAATCAACTATGGATACATCCGAAAAGTTTCTTATCTATTCGAAAACACACGTCCCAAAGTCGAAGACTAACCAACGATCGTCGGAGAGTTCCATCGTAACCATCAGCTCGATCACGTATCACCTTCTAATCTTATCGAAATTCGTTAATCTCGTCTTCCTTGAAAGCAACGAAAACGGTTAAGTTTTGGGCAGGTGAAGACCACGTGTCATACGAAAAGAGAGAGAGAGAGAGAGAGAGAGAGAGATATCTATACTTAAGGTACTTTAGAAAATTTTACAATCGTTCGACTATTTTCAAAATTAAAAGAAATTCATGGGCTAAATTAAAATTATTCTTTTCTTTCCTTTCTGATCTTCTTCTTTTTCTTTTTTTTTTTTTCTTGTTACCTTCGACCTAAAAAAAAGTCATCCACTTTTCGATGCTACGATAGGAAAAATATCGTTAAAATACGTTGACCAGGACAAAAATATCTATCAAGGCAATTTGTAACAGATGAAAAACTTGTTGAAATACGAGGACATAGTTTCAAGTATCTCTCGATACTGGTACATTGGATTTCTCATGAGTACAATAGCACCGTCACTCGTCCGTATATTTATTTTTTTTTTTTTCTAGGAGATCTCGTAGAGAGAAAGAGAGAGAGAGAGAGAGAGAGAGAGGGAGAGAGAGAGAGAGAAAAGATAAAAAAAAAGGAAAAAAAAAAGAAATCAAATATCGAGAGAAGAGGACGTTGCATGAGTGTATGAGTGCGTAGGGTGCGAGCATCGGAACTCGCACAATCGTGGCCGTCGCTCGAGCAACGGGGCCCGATATATCGGGGACCCCCTATCGAATCCCTCTATCGTCTCGATCTTTTACTCTTCTTCTTCCTTTCCCTTGGCCAAGGAAAGCCGATATCTTCTCGAGTAATATACCGTTCATGTTGAAGACACGACACGAAGGTCGCGACGGATCATTCGAGGATCACAAAAATTGCATCGAAATGAAGAACGTAACATTAATATCAGGAAATTTAAGACAATGTGAAAGTTATATGCCGATCTACTACTGTACGGCGTTCGCTTAACGAGGAAGATCATTAATATAAACTTAAATTTCTAATCTTCATTATTTCTATCTCTATAGAATTCTATAGGTATTCTATCTATGTAGGAAATTCTAAGAAATATATACGATAAATAACTTTATGTTTGGTATTAGCGTGAACAAAAAAGAAAAAAGATATTTGTTAAGTATTTTGTACTCAGCTCAATAATGCACAAGTTCAATAAAAGTGATAATAAATTGAAATAGATAAATACTTGTCAATGCACAAGTTGGAAATACGTTTTAATGAAAGTTGTTATCTGTAATGCCTATACTAATACTCGCAATCCTCGGATTAAAATTATGATTTAGGTGAATATACGTTGCTTCGTATACACTCATACCGATTAAGTTATACTCAATAATACAAACGATAAACATTTTTAATTCATAAAATCGACCGAATATATATTATCAATTCTTCAAATTTGGACTTTCAATTTTCTTTCTAGTTTCAAGGAAAACTAAGAAAGTACTTGCCTGATACGGTACGACTGATACACCGCAAATTGGAAATTTTCTAAAACTGGGAATAGATCTAGATAGTTTTTCAGGTAATTCACGAGGACCCGAATTCTATAGTAAACGAAGCAACAACGCAGAGATACTTGAAATGCACCGTCGCGCTAATAAGCGAGGGTAATTCGCGGCTAATAAACGAAAACACAAACCTCTGAGCCGTTTATTATACTTGCAAATTGGCAATTATACGGAGAGAGGGAGGAGGGGACACGGCATATCGTGTTCCTTCGCCGGCTCTTTCATCGTGAAACTCGGAATAATCGGCTCGATACTAGCTTTTTCTGTTTTTGGATATTCCGAAAACAAAAAAAAAAAACAAAAAAAAAAAAAAGAAAAGAAAAAAGGAAAAGAGAAGAAAGAAATAAGAAAATGAAGGAAAAGAAAAAAATACCGATAAAAAAGACAAGAAGAACGAAGGAATTAACGATCGAGTTTTCGCGGTAAGGAATTTTTTCAAGTAGGTACGTAGTATGCCGCTGCTGTTTGGAATTTTGGTTGGATCTCTCGAGTTACGGCCTCGAAGCACACCTTCTAACCGTGAAATTTCTCTTTTCGACGATTCGAAAGAAAAGGAGAATCCTTCTTTGCCAGAGAAAGAGAGAGAGAGAGAGAGAGAGAGAGAAAGAGAGAAAAAGAGAGAGAAAGAGAGAGAAAGAGCTACCTGTTAGCCAGCCTCGAAGTCCTGTACCCGACGGAGCTAGCCACTCGAGCGTACTCGACTTTCGTTCTCCCGTCAAAGCAAATCCGTTCTTCGCTTTTACGCCTTGCCGATTGCGTCTTTCGAAGGTCTTCTACTTATCCTTTCAACAACAACCATTATATACTCTACGAACGAAATTCAACGATGTTTTGACGATATTTAGAGGGATGAAAGTAAAAAATATAAAACAGAAATAAAATAAAAAAAAAAAAAAATAAAATAAAATAAAATAAAATAAAATAAAAACCACGACAATCTAATTTAGATTTTAATACGTCTAATTGCCAACTGACACGAA
>NC_140821.1:1080000-1137500 GCF_050613455.1 Vespa mandarinia | reverse complement strand
ATACGTATATATTTATGAATGAAAACAGAAATCTATTGATAAATAAATTCTCATTGCGTTTGTTTAAATCTCGAGATAGGCAAGGGATAAAAAAAAAGATAGAAAAAGAAGAAAAAACGTAAAAAAAAAAGAAAAGAGACAAGAGAAAGAGAAAAAGGAAAAAAAAGGAGAAAAGAAGAAAATAAAAAGACGGAGATGAAAAGAGAATACGCGCGGTTTATGCTTCCGCTTCGACGCGAGAAAACTCGGCAATTTCTTCTTCCTTGACCGGCGTGGCGCGCGCTCGACCGATAAGGAAACCTCGGATAAAGGTACGACGTTTGAAAAAGTAACTGGCAGCCCTGTGTGCGTCCGTGTGAACACCGAAACGGCAGCCCCGAGCTTCGGCGAAAATAGAGATGGTGGAGGAAGTAAAGGGGTGGTATTGGTGGTAGTGGTCGAAGCCACGAGGGTTGAACAGAGAAAACGATAAAGAAGAGGATAGAGAGAGAGAGAGAGAGAGACAGAGAAAGAAAATCTTGCTTCTTCTCTCGGGGGCCTCCTTACCGATAACGCCTTTCCTTCTTTTCTTTTCTTTTCTTTTCTTTTCTTTTCTTTTCCTTTCTTTTCCTTTCTTTTCCTTTCTTTTCCTTTCTTTTCTTTTCCTTCCCATCTCCCAAAAGTCAAATTCGCCAACGATAATAACTTTTCCTTCGACATTATACTTTCGTAAGGTTATACCTAATACCTAATTACTTACATTGATCAAAATTTAACGAATGGAGATTATCGAGTAAAATTTTAGTTAAATGCGATACTCCCGTGAAATTAGAGAGAAAGTATTTATCAATAAAATATCTTAACAGATCTTAAGGAACTACGATATAAAATAAGAAAAGTGAAGCATTATATTCAAGTAAAATGAATCAATTAGCTTATCTATTATTCTAACTCTTATGAAAGACGTGACTATATGTATTATTCATTATTTATCCAGCTATTAATATTAAATAGACAAAAATATGAAAGGGCTAATGATGGTCGTTAAAAAGGAACCATAGCCAAATTTATATTTCAGTAGTTTCTCAGGTAAAGGTGATTAGGTAAAACTCATTATCCTTGATATTTAACGTGAAGCACTTCGCAAATGCCTGTAGGTATATTCTTCAAATGGGAAAATCTTCTTTCGTGAAAACGGAATTATCTAGATGAGATAAGGGGAAAGCATTGTTTTCTCTTTGAAAAGTTTTCTAAAAATAATTGTTCGAGATCGATCGAAAAAGCTTTCTTTTTTGTTTTTATTTTGTTATTTATATATATATATATATATATTTTTTTTTTTCTTAACTTTTCTTTTTCTTGCAAAAGTGAAACGAAAAATTGCAAAATCCTCCCATATGTCTTTCTCTATTTCTTTCTTTCTCGCGAGTTTTACGAGTTTAACTTGTTCGGTTTGTACCTAAAAGTCCAAGAAGTATCTACCTATCCTCTTAGAAAGTAAACGTCGTAAATTAACGGGCGAGCGCCAAGGCGGAGAAAAGTTCTTTCTTTTTTTTACCTCTCTTTCTTTTCTTCTTTTTTCCTCTCTTCCCCATTCCCCCACTCTCATTTTCTTTTTCTTCCTTATCCTCCAAAGATTGAAAGAGAGATACCTATTGTTTGTTTATACCAAAAATTTCCTGAAACCACGAATGTATTCTCTCTTGAACTTTAAAATTTATCTTAGCAATAGCTATAACTTTACTTCGTCGTAAACTTTTTCATAAGAAGATCTGTTTCGTTTTTTCTAACTTTGGTCTTTAAAAAGTAATTAGGTAGATAGGTAGGTATAGGTAATAGATATATCTGGAAATAGCTATAGAAGTTACAACACCTTTATTTTTTCCTTTCGTCATACGGTCAGTATTAATGAAGATTTGCAAGCTCCTTAAGTGACAGTGGCGTTTGTACAAAAGCTTAGATAAAGTAAGTCAGATAACCATAATGGTGGGTCATAAATATTACAAGAGGTCATATACTTAACTCAGGTAAATTTTTACTCAAACGTATTAATATTTACTCAAACATATTAAAATGAATTGTTTCAAAACTTTTATTGTTTTTATTGTTTTATTGGCTTTTATTGTTTATCATGACATTTGAAATGTTCGTATGATTTATTTGTTTAATTTATTATTTAAACAATGATAAATCACTCAACTGTTTTTCACATATAGTTAATTAGAAATAGAAGCGAAGCGAAATTTCATTGAGACTGGGTATAAAAGTGAAGAAAATCAAAGTGGATCGTTGCTCTCTCTCTCTCTCTCTCTCTCTCTCTCTCTCTCTCTCTCTCTCTCTCTCTCTCTCTCTCTCTTTATCTTCCTTTACGTTCTTACGACGAGTGAATGCCGCGAGCGAGAAAACTTTGCCGGCCCTTCCTTCTTCTTACAGAACTTCCAAGAGTAGATTTACCGTCTGCTAATAAATCGCTGGACGATTAGAATTAATGCCGGATTAATTCCAACGGCCTGATAAATTCTCCAAGGAAGACCCTCTCCGAATGAGAGAAAGACTCCGTTGAAAATAAGTTTAAGGAGAGAATCGGTCTCTCTCTCTCTCTCTCTCTCTCTCTCTCTCTCTCTCTCTCTCTCTTGGAATAAAACTTACCAGTGCTTGAGATTAATCGTCTTGGAGAAAGTTAAATTTCGTTTAAAAAGAAAATATATATTCACGAGAAAATCCGTTTAATATTATCAAAGAGAAAAAAAATATAGGTAGGAGGTATTCACAATAGGTAAGAGCGCTCCCTCTTGAAAAAGTGTGAGGAAATTCGAAACAATCGTATTTCTTTTTTCTTTCTATTTTTATTTTTTCTTTTTTTTTTTTGTGATTTGAAAGCTTTGTATCGATCGATAAAAAGAAAGAGGAGTAAAGAATACAGTCCTCTCTTTGTAAAAGGGTCCAGTAAGAAATCTCGTTTTTCGAGTACCTCTCTTTCTCTCTGTCTATCTAACTCGACAGAATTCGATGATCTCCTCTCACTATCCGCAAACTTTTCACAATGCATTCTCATCTCTTGCACTTATCCCAAGTCTGTCACAAGAATGAGAGAAGAAGAAACGAACGAACGAACGAACGAACGAACGAACGAACGAACGAACGAACGAACGAACGAACGAACGAACGAACGAACGAACGAACGGACGAACGAACGGACGAAGGAAAGAAGGAACGAAGGAAAGAAGGAACCAAGCAAGTTCTTTAAAACTCTTCGCAGTCCGAAAAGGCCAAAACGTAAACTTCCACTCGCTCGCGTAGCACCTACAATATGTTTTCTCTCTTTCTCTCTCTCTCTCTCTCATTCTCTCTTTCTCTTGGCTCCACCGGAGCATACACAACCTCCATCGCGCCTCTACGCTCCTCTTTCTCTCTTGGAGGAGACACAAAGCCAGGCAAACGTTATCTTGATGAACCCTAAGTACTACAAGACCTATTTGGAGGAGAGATAGGTCCTGTGTGCGAGGAGTAGGGGTAAAACGAGGAGACGTGGCTCGAGGATAGGAGAAAGAAAGAAAGAGAGAAAGAGAAAGAGAGAAGGAGAAAGAGAGAGAGAGAGAGAGAGAGAGAGAGAAGAGAAAGAAATAGAGGGAAAAAAAGAAAGAGAAAGAGAGGACCGAATTCTCTCTCCTCAGTCCACCTTGGAAAAGAGATCTTTCACAGTTGTCGATGCCACCGTGATAAGGAACGGCATTCTCCTGGTTGCTACTCTTTTACTAGTACCAACCGTTCCTTCTCTTCTTCGCTTTTGCACTTTCCTAACTCTCTTCTTCTTCTTCTTCTTCTTCTTCTTCTTCTTCTTCGTCTTCTATCTCGTTCTCTTTGATTCGGAACTTTTGGTGACAAACCAGCTCGCAGAGTAGTCCTCGAAGATCGAACGAAGTCCTAAAGAACGAACGAAGAATGAGTTGTTGGAAGACTCTCAGATAAAATCGAATCTGTGTACACGTTTCTGTGCATTCTGTGCACACGACAAGTAACATGTTTTTGATACTTCGATTTAAGATATACAAAATGATAAAAAGAGTTGACGATAACTTGATTTATCATAAGGAATGACATTTGTTATTTTATGAATCTTCCAATGTAATAAATAATAAAACAAAATTTTATATGCCCAGTCTGTATATCTTTATATGTGTATATAAGTATGCGTGTGTGTTTTTCAGAAAGACACAGTTCTATATATAGATATGTATGCGTATGGATGTACGAGAGATCGACTTCAACGACGTGTTTGCCGTTCCTGAGTTTGCGATTGATTCGCAAATGTTGACCAAAGGGATTAATGGGATCCACAGAATCGATCCTGAGAGAGAACAGGTCAACCGAGCAACGTGTTCTTCGAAAACCATAGTTACTACCATAATAGAGAATGTCAAGCAATAGTTAAAAGAGAATAATAAACAATGTAGTCTTAATGAATTACATTTGAAATCAATGCGAATGTTTACATTGCAAATCAATACGATTTACTACCATACGATTATTAGTTTGAAAATTCTTAAAGTTGTCCCAAGCCGTAATTCATTCGAAGAAACCAAGTTCAGTTTTTTTCATTGAGATCGGAAAAAGTTTTAGGAAATTTTTTTGAAGCGTCTCGAAGGCATGCAGACGTCGCGCGTTAAACACAGTTCCGATTTGTCGTGCTGATATTTTTGAATTCTGGCTAACGCCAGGCAATTGCGTTTCACCCTCCTTTGATTTTTTTCGAAGACCGCCGACGCCGTCACGGATTCACGTTTTTCTAACAATGACAGCTTCTAAAATCTTGCAGGTTTGACTTTCGGTCTTGAAAAGAAAAGAAAAGGAAAATAAAAAGATAGATTAAAAAAACTAGCAAATGTTGAATTCTTTAACCAATAGTCTCTCTCTCTCTCTCTCTCTCTCTCTCTCTCTACTATTTAATTGTAGATTAAAAATAATTATACCCACTGAACAAACTATAATTTCTCATCGTAATAAATCTCGAAAGTGTATCGAACGAGCTATACATTTCTCGATTATTGGTATAAAAAAGAAAAGCAGAAAAAAAAGAAAAGAAAAAAGAAGAGAAGCAAGAGGATGAGAAAAGAAGCGACGAGAGAACGAGTCGACCACGCCTTTGAAAAAGAAAAGATAAGGAAGACTCGCGCGCGGCTAACAGGCGCATCGATAAACTTCAATTTCGAACAAACGAGGAAAAAGCAGGCCCGGATATATCTTCGACACGCCCCAACACGGTGTAAAACCACGGACTCTTATCGTGACGAGGACCAGCACGAGAAAGATAAGTGACCGTTTAGGCGATCTCTTTCAGATACGAGGAGGATGCTCGTTCGTTCGCCGACGAGCAAGATAATCGTATTCGTTCTACGAGAAGCTACGTACCTACACGGTCTATCTTTTTCTATTCTTCAACTTTGCTGCTGGCTTAGTCTCTCTGTTATTCGCAAACTCGTACAGTCTAACCTTTGCGTCCACTTTAAGCCGACATTTTCAAAATTACTATGATCTTCAAAGATGCTAGATCAGAAATCTATGCAAGATTTAAATCGATACGTTCAGTATTTGCAAAAGTTCTAACTCATTTTCTTCGATCGGACATAGGTAATTTTTATTATGTCTACGTTCTTGAAAAATGTTCATCCAAAACAATATGTTCTTACAGGGTACAACGAGTAAAGGATCTTAGAAAACTGTCCTCGGAGATTTTCCAAGATTGCGGAGTAGAGACAAAGTACCGTTACTTCGTTCAGGTAAGTAGACCCAAAATGGGCGACTCATAATTTACTCACCCCTTATCTTTTTCTTTTTTCTTTTCTCTGTCCATTTCTAAACTTCCTAATATATTGCAACCACGAACCACAGAAATGCGTGGTGATTAATCGAAAGTCACCGGTCTTTTCGTTCACGCGTGATTCGAATCTTAAAATTTTTGGGAAATTAAAAAAAGGAAAAACAAAACAAAACAAGTCTTAATGAAAAGATCAAGTTGTGTTTCTTAATGAAAATATCAGGATGGGATTTTCGTGCAGAGCAAATTTCTTTTTCCACGGAAGAAATTAGGGTAACTCGCTCGTTCTAGTTTCTCTAGGCCTGCCTATAAGAAGTTCGTACTGTAGTTTAGTGGACCGAGTTTTCGAACTGTAGGTAGACATACTAACCTTTTAGGAAATTTCGAACTCAAAAGGACATCCGTAGGTATCATAAAGCCGGCGCCAGTCTCACAAATCCATACTACCTTTTCCTTTTCTTTTTCGCCTCGTTGCCTTTTTCAAAATTTTAGAAACATTCTAAGACTATTTTCGTTTCCCGATAAAACTTTTTTTTTTTTTTTTTTTTTTTTTTTTTAGTTTAGATACTAGTTCGTTTATCATGTAAAAGTTAAATATCTAAGTTACGATCAAGAAAGTTCTGCCATGAAAATCTACCATGAAAATTCAAAGTACCTCCGGTATAAGAAGAATCTTCTAAACGCTCCAATTACGCCAGCTGAATCTCTTAACTCAAGGGATTTCTTAACCTAATCCCAACGCGAACAATGAGAGCCACCTGTCTTACTGATCACCGTTTTTTCTTCTCATAGTGATCCGTCTTAAAAGTTCCACGATTTCGCATGCGAGATCAGCCGATTAGGTCCAGAAAATATTCGCCAAAGTATACCGTCAGGATAAGTAGAGCTTAAGGATGAAAATCCAGGTAGTAATAGGTATATTAGAGCAAGTTAGGACAAGAGAGAGAGAGAGAGAGAGAGAAAGACAAATCCGTTGTTCTTAGCTCTTTCTTAGCAATCCGCGCTCTAAAATGTCGCAATGTCTTTAAGCTATTGTATCTCCGCCGTCTTCACAAGAGACGAAAAGAAGAAACGTCAATGGTTGCACCCTGCCTGCGCTTCGTCCCATTTTCCTGACCCAGGATTTTCAAGAGGACACCCCCGCAGGACCAACGCTAGACGTTGCCTCTATCTCTTTTGCGCACGAATATACCACGGTTTTATGGTCGCCCCCCTGCCTGATTTATGGACGGTGCGAACACCGTAAAATGTAAAAAGCATCTCGCCCGCGTAAGATCCTCTCTCTTCTGTTTCTTCTTCCAAGTTTCTATCTTTTTCTAGGGACATTCTACTCCTTCCAGTCAACTGACTTATAAAAATAAAAAACACAAAATATATATTTTATTTTTATAGGATTTATCGCAAAAACTGACTCGTTAATTTAAATTTAGATAATCTATCTCAATTTGATGATACCTATCTATTTTAGAGTATAAAAAAAAAAGGAAAAAAAAAAGAAACGTCAATATGCGCTTTCAAGTCGCAATTTTGGGGTTGTATCATCATAATTGATTTGCCAAGGTATCGATTTCAGTTGTAGTAAACGACTGTCCGTCCGACGATGCGGGATATCATTGTGACTCGAGGTACCCCGCATTCTTTCCAGGGATTATGGTATATTGTCCGCCTTTATGGCACGGGACAAGAGACGACCAAATAGAACTCTCCTAGTTTCTTGCTACTTCTAGACACGACTCTCACCCCCTAGGTAGCCATACAAAATTTCTTCTCCCATTTTTTTCTTCCTTTTTCTTTTTCTTTTTTTTTCATTTTTTTTTTTTTAACCTTTTCTAGGGATCTTTCTCGTGGTCTTAAAAAAGAAAAAAGGGAAAAAAGAACGAAAAAGAAAGAAGGAAGAAAATTACAAATGTAGAGATGCTATACCATTCTTTCCGATCGTTTACCTCTTTCAATAAAATGCTTCGCAAGACATCACCGATGGAGCAGAAACGATTATAGCTAAGTCATTAGTCAAATTAAGACGTCGAATTTAAATGTATAATAAAAGTCAAAAGGAATAGAAAGAAAAAGAAAGTAAGAAAATGAAAGAAAGAAAAGAAAGAAGTAAGAAAGAGATAAAGAAAGAGAATGAGTGACATGATGCTACCGAAGTTACTAAAGAACAATCATAATCGAGTTTAATTACTATGTAATTACCTGCACGAAAGAAGAATGAAAAATTCCTATCTAATAACAGGCCATCGATGGTTCTTCTCTTTCGGTGGCTATCTCATCTGAAAATTATTCTTCTCCATCACAGAGAGAGATAGATAGATAGATAGAGATAGAGATAGAGAGAGAGAGAGAGAGAGAGAGAGAGAGAGAGAGAGAGAGAGAGAGGGAGAGAGGGAGAGAGAAGAACACACAGACACAGACACGTTGTGTGTTTCGGTGGATCCGTAGTTATCTGGTAGCGCATTCCACCTTAACGACTCTGGATACTTCAACGCCGGAAGTCTACCCTAATTTCTATCATTACGGCACAATATTTTCTTCGATCGAGACGCACCGATCGACGTCTACCTTGCCACCTAATTGCACGTTTACACACGGACCTGCCAAAACGGTGATTCGTTTCGCACGATCTCGACGTAACCATTCATCAAATGACGAAAGAAAGAGAGAGAAGGAGAGAGATAGAGAGAGAGAGAGAGAGAGATAGAGAGAGAGAGAGAGAGAGAGAGAGAGATTGTACGCTAGCCCTTAAGAGAGGGAACTTAGTTACAGATGTGATTATTCCTTTCGGGATTGGTCGTTGCATCTTTATATTGCATCTCGAAATTGATGTATATGTAATTATCGAGGCCCGATTCATTTTTCATATAAGTTGTTTTTAATTAAATCCAATGTAAGTAGAGTCATATTATAGGTAGTATATACTCAATATGATATAATTTTAAGTTCTGAAGTAGAGTTGAAGTCTTATTTGAGAAATTTTCAAAGATGAGAGAGAGAGAGAGAGAGAGAGAGAGAAAGAGATTACGAACGCTCGTGCCTTGTAACGAGCAATGGGCGGTGCCTCCCTTACCTTCCTTTTTCATGGTTCACGAGATGAAAAGTCGATGGACGTAGACAAGTAACAACAAGGTAAACGATTAGAGAAAAAGGGTAGGTAGGTCGAAGAAAATTCGTCAGCTACGATGTATAATTCTCAAGGATCCTGGATCAGTGTGAGTAGTAGTCTACTTGTGTAATGAACGACAGGAGAAAAACGGTACACTTGGCTTCGATCGTTCGAGGAGTGGCTTGTAGTTAAGCGCTTTAGCGCCCTCGAACTCTATAGATGTCGATAGGGCAGATCGTAGGCCCTTCTCTGAAGGTGTACCACCACTCGAGAGAACGAGGGTAAAAAAAAAAAAAAGAAAAAAAAAGGTGACTCGAGTTTCGCGGGACACATCGAGTAGAGCCTTTTTAGCGCGCACCTTTCAAACCTTTCTCATTGTCGAGTCACGAAAGACGATGATGCTGAACCGGAAGTCTCTTTCTTAACTCGATGCAACGTGGCCATTCGTCTTCCATCTCACAATATGATCGATCTCGATGGCACGAGTTTGTTTCTTTTAAACTCCATAATGATTCTAATGGGAAAAGTCTTTATAAATGAGAATAAAATGATAACGCACATTGCATAACGACGATTTGACGATTTTGAATTTCTGTATAGCGAGAGAATCGACCGATCGATCGATTGATCGACGTATTTATGCGTTCATTATGCAACGAGCGATTGGATAAGACTTTTGTACGGGAGCGTGGCTAATTGAAACGCCACTCTGAAACAGATAAGCTTGCTCTCTCGCCGACGGAGAGTTACGAGACAATATTATGAGCCCGTCGTACGTCAACCTGAAATTAATTTCGACGAGTATCGCTTCGTGTTTCACAGATAATCGAGAAGCGAGAGTAGATATCATCTGTGGCAAACACGAGAATGTGTTAGATTAAATACAGAAGAAACAAAGAGAAAAAAAGGGAGCCGCGACACGTCGTATCTACATGCGGAAATAAGATAAAAATAAATTCCTATAAAATATAATAATAAATCGTTTCATTTTTAATTACTTCCACGTACTTTTCTTAACGCCTAATACCTGAAAATTCTATTAAATTATATATATATATATTTTTTTTTTACAACTACCGAGTCCGTTCAGAAATTTCCATACGGTAGTCTGTGTAACTACGTACATAGGAAAGCCATTAACGTGTCCGGCGTTAATCCAACGTACGGGGTATGCAGCATTTCCAACGTTGGTGTGTCGCTCGTTAGGCTGATTTGTCGCTTTATTAGATCTTAGTTTGTGCCTGCGCGAACCGGCACTGCTTCGGAGGATCGCCAACATTAGCGCATTACATGCCAAGCGGCTCTGGGCAGATTTGCAATTTGCGTAAATTAGACGATTGCGAGCCGTCCGATCGTCGGCAACCCCTCTCAAATCGTCCTTTCTCTCTCTATCTCTCTCTCTCTCCCTCACTTGCTCAACTCTCTAGGTTCGTATCTCTAATGGCACGTGTAATTGGCGCGATAATTTCCGGCGCGCACTTTGACTTGCGCCGTTTATCGATACGCAGCATGCTAATTAAAGAGACTCCAATGCTTACTTGCTGGAAAGAGAAAGTGAGAAAGATTGAGAATAGGTATGGTAGGTATACCCTAGTGTAATCTTAGTCAATCTCTATTTAAATGATGAATAGTGATATCAAAAAAAGAAAAAAGACAAAAAATTAAGTAATACAACTTCATTTCTTTTGTAAAATAATAGAAATTAGAATAGAATGAACTATAACATGACTATTTTTATTTTTGAAATAGAAACAAAAATTGCAAGAGCTTATGGAAAAATTGAATAATTCTTTAGAATCGAATGGCATCTTGGATGCATTTACAAGAGAGATACGAAGCATATATGGACAATTACAGGAGCGCTTATGATCAAACTCTCATGTTTTGCCAGCTAGAAGGAACATTAAGGATCGATTTCACCCTTACCGAGGGTGAGGAAGACTACCCGCTGAGACTACCCTGGCCAAATCAAACGTCGTTGTCCATCTGTTCGCACAAGTGCATCCGTGCTATCGAGGGTCACGAAACTCCTCGCCAAGAGTTAGACAACGATAAAGAGAACAATCGCGCAACGAAGGACGGGTGTTGACATTAGAATTATTTTATTAGCTCCCAAGAGAGATACCATAAATTTCTACAGTGATCTAGCACCATCTGCCGAAGCTTTTACTTCATAAAGACAATTTACAAACGGTCTTTATAAAAAATTAATAATATTCGTTATATAATAAAGATAAAAGAAAAGGAAAATTGTCGAGTTGAAAGAAAACAAAGTATGAGAAGATAAGAAGATAAAACATCTCTCTTAAAAGAGAGAGAGAGAGAGAGAGAGAGAGAGAGTTTCTAACTCATAGTTACTCAAGAGATAGTAAAAGAGACGGAGAAAGAGGTAACCGGAAAGCAGAAAAGAGGAATAAATCAGCAAAAGCACGCGAAGCTTCCACGGAATACAAAACAGAAGAAAGATCGTTCTCGTGGTGGCTCGTGCGTTGCTGGAGGATCTCTCCAAGCGACCGACTATTTTCCAATAATTTAGCCGCGTAGCTGCTAGGAAGAGGAGCAGGAGAAGGAGGAGAAGGAGGAAGAGGTGGTTGGTTCCGTCGACGTTCCAGGGGTTTGGGATCTCGACTCTCTCAGCTAGTGGTTTTCTGGGGGTGCCGGTTGGTGCAGTGAGCGCGAGGGGGCGCGCGCGCGCGCGCACGCGACTGACACTATCGCGACCATAAATACTAGGGAGCAGCCTCTGACGTCACCCACCGTGGGCCCGATATTATACTTTATCTCCAAACTAATTCCCCGCGACCAGATTTATTGCAAGAAAGGGGTGAAAAAAATATACCTACCCTCGGCATCCCCACTTTCATCCTTTTCCCTTTTCCTCTGCTTCTAGCTGCTGCTACGAAGCCGACACCTTCCTATTACATTCCACCTGACTTATCTCACTAATGCGAGCTGGATACCAACCTCCGTTTCTTTTCTCTCTTCGCTCTTCTTATTGGTGATCTTTTCAAGCGTTATCGTTGGGCAAGTAATCCTCGCGTTACGTTCGGGACGATGGAGCGTCCTTCGAAACGATCTCCGTTAAGATATAGGAAAATGATTTCCTTTTTCATTCGATTATATGATCTATGTACAAATATGATATCCTCTGTGATATTAAAATCCAACTCTTCGTAATAAAATTACAGCTGGACGATGCGGCTTTACATAACGTAAAAATAAAAAAGTTCGTTTACTCGGAGTACCATCCATCATTCGTCAATACACATTCGCATCCAGAAAAATAAAAAAAGAAAAAAAAAAAGGAAATGATCTTTCACCTGAACCAGATCGATCGATAATTAAAATTAATTTCTGACGAACGAGAGCTCGTAGTCGTCCTCATTTCGGACACCTGCTTCGGACAACACCTTCGAAAGGAGGAGTTTCGTCTACACGAGAATATCAATCGATTGAACCACCGATCTGTATCAATGAAACATTGATACACTCTATGGTTTTGGCAAGAGCATCTTTTACGACGAATTTGAGTCGACCTTGCGAGAATATTGTTTTGAACGACGTCGGTTCATCATCTCGAACGGCAGATTGTTTTTCAAATTCTCTTCGATGTGCTGCTGATCACGTTGTTGATTTATCTTCTCCTTTTCTTTTTTATTTTTTTTTTTTTTCAAGACTTATCCTCGTCGCCAAAAGTTGAAAAAAAAATTATTATGCGTATACTTAATGTGCTGCTAAAAAATATTCCTGTAACTAATCTTGCCTTGCAGCTATCATAAGTCTAAAGATTCGAGAAAAAATTAATGATTTAAACCAAGGATGTGATACTTGAAGCACATAATTCAACACATATTACTAACATACCATAACGTAAAACTTTACTATCTCGTACAATCATAGCAAATAAATCTTCATTAATTAATTCTAACGCATTACTACTTAATTCTACCGATTAACTTGCAAACTTTTGCCTTTCCGGTCGTGGATATCCAAGTACATCTTTGCTTCACATCTGCATAAAAAGAGATAGAGGAAAGAGAGAGAGAAAGAGAGAGAGAGAGAAATAAAATATAAAGGCAGAATAAATAAGCTTTCCTCTAATGGAACCACGCTTCCCCACGTGTTGGGAATAAAATTTTATCGACGAAATGCGAACTTGCTATGCAAAGAAAATCTAAAAAAAAAGAAGAAGAAACAAAACAATAAAATAAGAAGAGGGAAACTAACTCCTGAAAAACAGACAATAGCGAAAATATAAAAGAGTGTTCGATGTGTTTCGACTATCCTTGCCTACATAAACAACTGAGGACACCCGGGCACCTACTACTCACACGTAAACACACGCGTCAACAAACCTCTACGTACGTATGTATAAAAACACGCTTACGTAACACGTGTGCGCAAACGCAGAGAGAAAGAGAGAGAGAGAGAGAGAGAAAGAGAGAGAAAACAGAAAGGCCGGAGGCGAACCGCGTTTTACATTTTTATTCGACGCCTTCTTTTTTCCCGGCAGCATGCCCACCCCCACGTCTCGTTGCCCGAGAGCCGGTGAACGAACGAGCGCACAATCAACCCCTACCTACCCTCTCCCCGTCCACCTCCCACCCTTAACACCGGAGAGACGGTATTTCACATTCAAAACGTCCCCCGTTCCGTTTTCCAAGCCACCCCGTGCTCACCACCGACTCTCTTGTTCTTTCCCTCTCGTTCTCTCTTTTACTCTTTTTCTATCTTTTTCTTTTTTTTCTCTCTCTTTTTCTCTCTCTCTCCCTCTCCCTCTCTCTTTCTCTATTTTTCTCCCTCTTTCTCTCATACGGTCGAGAGCATCCTGGCGTATCTCTGCAAGGAATATAAAACATGGATCGTGCGTGAGAGCGCATACGAGCACCCCACCCACCCAGGCCCACACACATACATTTACAGAAAAGAACTCGACTTTAATTTAAAAAATAATTAAACCGCAAAATTAAACGCGCTCGATCTCCTCTCGTTCTTTCCTTCTTCTTCTTCAAAGTCTTTGTGGCACTCCCACGCGTAGTAGATATGTATATATTCGACAGTCGTACGTTTTCCATCGGAAAAGAGAGAAGATCCTATGTGTGTGTGTGTGTGTGTGTGTGTGCGTGCGCGCGCGAATGTGTACATATATGTAGGTGTAGGCAGAAGCATGGAGATACCTTACGTACGTGACTTCGCACGTGGGTAGGGGTAATTGAAAGTACAAAGAGAATAGACACGGATAACCGATGTCTCCATTAAGCGTTTGCCGATTGCAGCTTGCACGCTCGACTACGCTCCCTCCTTTCTATCTATCGTTCTCTTTTTCTTTCTCTATCTCTCTCCTCGACCAACGAAAAAGAAGAAGAAGAATAAAAAAAAAAAAGGAACGTACCCACAGAGAAGAGCGAGCAACGAGAAAGAGAAGGGGTGATTTCTAATCTGATCGCTCGACTACCAACCGGAAGGGTGGTGGTTTAACCGGTGATGAACGTATTCACGTTCTGGACAGTCCAAAGAATACGATTACTCGATCTACATCTTTTAATTTGATTCTTGAATCGGTCTATAGAAAATATTCGAAGATGATGCACATAAAATATCGTAGATATCATTTAAACAAATAGGATCATATAAAAGCTCTGATGGATGGGCAAAATAATATAAGTCAAAGTTTTGTCGAAACTACGTTAATATTAAGTGCTTCTTTGCGATAATAATAATTCTGACTTATATTATTTTGTCCGTTCATCCGATAAACGATCAACGAAACGACACGACTTGGAATAAGTTAGCGGTGATGGAAAAATTCAACACGATCTCTGATATCTTTCTTTAAAATAAGAAGAAGAAGAAAAAGAAGAAGAAGAAAGAAAGAAAGAAAGGAAGGAACGGTAGCGCCATTAAGGATTTTTTCAAAAGAAGGGAAAAGTACTTTGGTAGGATCACGATTTTCTCTAGAGATTTCTTGTAAGAAATCCGGACACCTTTGGGCTCGAATCATGCTTGAGATAGGTCTAGGCATTGTCTCGGTTATTGTCGGATGAACATTAGAGAAAAAAGGACAAAAATAAGGCCAAAGCAGGCAGAGCTTTACGTTCCTAAAACTGAAGGATTTTAAGGACACCGTTATGTCCTTTCTTTTCCATCTTCCCCGCGAACCCTCCTCTTTTCGCGGACCTTTGCAATTCTCCTTGTCGAAGGACAATCGGACATAGAGTTCCCTGCTGAGAAGGACCTCTTGTAATCCTCCTGAACAAAAAGAGTTGACACCGATATAATGACAGTGAATAATACGAGAACATGGTCGCTAAACCACAAAGATTTACACTAAGTATCGTAAATATTCAACGTCTTATTTCAAAACCTCTATATGTCTTTTTCCTATTCCATTGATACACCATAAATAAGAAATTTTATTCATTCTTCGTGTTGAAATATTAATAGAATTTATATTTATATGATAATAATATGATTGGCATAAATATACATATAATCGCAGATAAATTTCTTGATATCATTCTATTACAAGATATTTACAATTAGATAAGAACTTATTCGTTCGCAGCATTGAATTTCGAATTCATCAATTTAATCGGCACATTTTAGATATGTAAAATATGGAAGAGTGGCCGACGATAAAATTCAGGTGTCTCTTTGATCTTGTTCGGTGCACCTGCGAGGAAGGTATCACTCCTGTTATACTATATGCATTCACCTATCTTCGATTCCCTTCCTTGGTATAACCACCTGCGATAGACGGCATCCGACGTTATTACGTGCAACAGCGATAATTTTTGATCTCATGAATTTATAAAAAGTTATTTGTGTTGCGACACATGCTACTATGCTTATATAATATGTACATATTCGCAATGAAGAGATAATCCTAAAGACTTATTGACGATTCGCGTGATATTGCCATATATATATATATATATATTAAAAAAAAAAAAAAAAGTGTTATATATTTAGTAGTTATTACTCGTTTTATGACTAGCATGATAACCTATAAGCTTGTAATAAAATTGATATTGCGCTAATGGATATCTAAGAAAAAAGAAATCAGGATTTAAAAAGAGAACGAGATGCGTTTCTTAGTCCGTTGCATCTTCCAAATATGTGCCGGAGGATTAAGAAGAAAGAAAGAAAAAAGAAAATAAAAAGAAAGAAATAAAAAGAAAAAGAAGAAGAAGAAAAAGGTAGACGATGTAGAAAGAAAGAGAAAATCCATGTGTGTACCCGTCGAGGGTGCATCTCGCTACGAATCTGCTGCTTTACGGGCCGGTGCATCGTTCACGTCTATATAATTATTCTCGATGCAGGATACACATATCTTTATAAGGAAGGGTTCACGTGTACCTCGTAGTATCCGCTACGGTATCTTTATGGCTTATTGCAGCGCTTTAGGCATTTTCGTGATGAAGAGAACGACGAGAAAGGGAGAAAGAGAGAGAAGTCAAGTTTACCGGCTTCGATACCGTCACTGAGCTTGAATCCTTTTTTATCACGCGTCATCTCTATGTATTGCACTTAACCCCACGATTTTGTATAACCTAACAAGAAGAAACCTAAGAAATTGCGAAGAAATTCTACGGTTATTCGTTAGTTCTCATCCCCAATCACGTTCTAAAGCCTCTTTAGAGTAGCGGAAATACTTGAGATCCAACTTCTAATTTCCCAAGGCGGATATTTCTCATTTTCTCATCCCCATCTAATCGGAAAGATCGAGCGATCGTAATCGACGCCGAGTTTAGCGTTGAATGGGATCAAAAAGAAGGAAGCAAAAGAAGAAGGAAAAGAAAAAAAAGAGAATAAGAAAAACGAAGAACGTTTCTCTCTCTCTCTCTCTCTCTCTCTCTCTCTCTCTTTCTATCCCTTTCTTTCTCTTACACATGTAAATTCCCGCATATTTCCATCTCCGAGTGTCTCAGCTTCACCTTACTGCTTACGACGAAACGCATGGGTTTTAGGAGTGAGGTGGGATGTGTATACTGGTCTGACCGACCAACAATGCCCTCATTCATACCGCGTACACACGAACGCATTATTGAATTCATCTTCAAGAGAGAGAGAGAGAGAGAGAGAGAGAGAGAGAGAGAGAGAGAGAGAGAGGGAGAGAGAGAAGGGGATGCTGAATGCTATCTATATTATCCGAGAAAGGGTTTAGCCGCTCACGCTGTTTGGCGTAGATCGAGATTATCTTCCGCAGTATCTGAAGCCGGCGCGCCACGACGCCGACGTCGTCGTGCTGGCGCTGAGGCCGCCAGCCAGCCAGCCAGCCAGCCAGCCAGCCAGCATCACCACCACCTCCATCGCCGAAAAGCGAAGTGCTTGCCCGGAGCAAAGAGGGCCAAGAGAGATCACCGCGAGATACGTTTGTGAACGTGCATGTCTGCCCTCCAAATCTAATGTGACGTCTGTGTCACGTACCACCTCCTTTTGCTTCTCTATATATTCTACACACTCGGGCCGCTCCCCTTACCCGTACTTCACCTCGTTCTGTTTCTCTCTCTTTAGAACTGACTGAATCTTCATGGTGAATTCTCCATGCATTTTTGGATTCATTCGTTTCGTTGTTATATATTACATTTTATTTTCATTTAGAATTTAATAAAAAATCTTCTTTCTCTTAATAATAATAATGAAGTAGGATAATTAGGATGAGCGTCGACTCGCAGGTCGAAGCTCTGGAACTTGGTTAGTCAGGTGCTAAGTGGACTAAATCTTCGTCCCTTCTGGTTATCCAAATCTGCTCTACTTTTGAGTAATGAGCACGGTCAATGGGATTTAGAACGATTAAAGAAACTAATCGTTGTATTTTCGAAGCT
This sequence comes from Vespa mandarinia, assembly GCF_050613455.1. Taxonomy (NCBI): domain Eukaryota; kingdom Metazoa; phylum Arthropoda; class Insecta; order Hymenoptera; family Vespidae; genus Vespa; species Vespa mandarinia. The sequence goes on along the minus strand of NC_140821.1, from coordinate 1,119,775 downwards.
CATACATATTATCTTGAATATTTTCCAATTGGTAAGTCATGAAATTTTTTTAAATGCTCTGCTGCCTTTAACATCGGCAATGATAGTTGACCGATAGATAGATCGAATATGAATAAAAATATAATCTTCGATTTTATTGCTTGGAAAAATAAAAATTCGATTATTTATATCGACGTTACAATTTATAAAGACCAAAGTACTCTTATCTACTATCTGCTCGAACGAAATAAATTCTGAACCTTCTTTTTTCTTTTTTATTTTTTTATTTTTTTTTTTTTTTTTTTTTCGAAAACGCAACGCGCGCCACGGTACGAGCGAATATACTGATTTATTGCAGTTGGCAAATCGAAAAATCGATTCTCAACGCGAAGACGGTCTCGTTACGATCCACGTTCGATTCGAATATCACGTATTAAACGATCGAGTTATTCTCGAGTTATCCTGAACCTTTTCCCAGCCTCCTCCCTCCCATATCGTTTTATCCGGATTTCTTAGGATCGCCTCGTTATGCACGCGTCGTCGAGCTCGTTCGCGACATAGAGAAAGAGGCAAGAAAGCGAGTTTCTCGGAACGGCTTGTTCCCGACGAGTGGAGCCCTTTATCGCGAGTGCTGGCACATATGTTGCGACGTACGTAGACGTTTCCCGTGATCTCCTTCGAAAGAAATCCAATTACGAGACCCGAAGAGAGAATCGACATTCTCGTATCGAGTTTATATGACGATCGAAAAATAAAAAATAGAATAGGTATATTCATAGGATTTCGACGACACAATGGAGCACAAATCGTTCTAACCAATAGGAATATCAATAACAATAACAGCAACTACAACAAAAAGAAGAGAGATAGAGGAAGAGAGAAAGAAAGAGAAAGAGAAAGAGAAAATCAAAAGAGGGACAAATCGGCAAATTTTCTATGTTGTATCGTACCCTCTTAATGAGGATGTCTCAGGGATAGAAGGAAGAACCGTTGGCCAATCTCGACATCTAAATTCACCATGGAATGATATTTGACCGCAGGATTTCTTGCTCGAGTAGGAGAGGGACGTGTTTCTCGATGCAGGAACACGCGTTTGCTCGCAAACACATCGCTGAGAGGAGACGAGGCTTCTCCTATAAATGGAGTACGTGTACACGTATGTACGTAGAGGGGTGAGCAAGAGGGAGAGGAGCGAAAGCGAGGTAGAGAGAGAGAGAGAGAGAGAGAGAGAGAGAGAGAGAGAGAAAGAGAGAAGGAGAAGAAGAGATGTTAAAGGAGGGATGCAGATGAGATCGTATCGGACGGAGTAATCGTCAGATCTCAGGAGGCAGGACAATACCGGGTGTTCTCTACTGTTCGGGAACACTCAAACATCGTACGACAATAGGATAGAAAGAACGACAGCTGCCCAACGCTCGATTCTCGCGTATGCGACGACTCTCTTTTGCGATTCACGAATTTTCGAGAGGAACGAACCGACGAAACGTCTAATGGTACATTGGAATTTTCCTGTTTGTTGCTTTCCCTTTTTACTTATCTTTGTATAAGAACTATAATATATCTAATATCGTTCGCGTAAAAGTTTTCACGTTGAAATTAACATTAATTCCATTCCCACCGAGATTAATTTTTGTAATTACAAAATACACACGGTTCGAGAAATAACTATTCGCACGTCGTTTATATATCCAAGAAGGAGAAACGTTAACGAGCCTCCTTCTACCGACACAATTTCTTCTAACGATCTACGACGTATCGAATGAGGAGGAAGAAATAAAGAAAGGGAGAAAGAGGAGGAGCACGTTGAAGCGTGATCGAGAGGAGGAATCCCCATTCCTCCGTCTCCTCTTCCTCCTTCTTCTCTTTCTCCTCCTCCTGCTCCTCCTCCTCCTCTTCGAAAGTGCGATATCGTCTCGCAGAATCTATCCGAACGCGGCAATCGTGGTCGACAATGGACCTTACGGATCGTGTATTTCCCTCTAGAATGCCATCCAGAGTGCCATATCCTGTAGTACCATCCAGAATTGCCAGCAGCATGATACACGCCTGACGACGAGCTTTGACAAGAGAGTGACCGACTACCAACAACAACACAACGACAATAACGACAACACGACAATAATCGCAAAACAGGCTCGCGTCTATGCATTTTTCCGCGTTTACACGCACGATCCTTATCTATTTTTCTCTCGCACACTCTCACGTTTCTTTTCGCGACAATGGTGAAGCCACAATACCAACCAAATTACGGGCCTCACAGTCAAAATATGTTCCCTATGGTCTCTCCCTATCCCTCTATCTCCCTCCCTCTCTCTCTCGTAATCGTGATCGACCATCTACGAACATCGTGCATCGAATGACCGCAAAACTGCAGCTGTATTTTCGGTTATCGCCGATCACCGATCTGCGGATTTTCGGTTTTTACGAGTGGATCCACCAATGCTAACGCCTTCTTCTTCGAGCGTGAGTTTCATCCTTGCTTCTCTTTCTCTCGCTTTTTTCCTTTTTTTCTCTCTTCTTTAATCCTCTTGGTCCAATCGCCATTCCTATGAGTCCTACCTTCTTCTCTGGTTTTCGTTTTGCTTTGGAAAATGAACGAATAAATCTTCTCTCTCTCTCTCTCTCTCTCTCTCTCTCTCTCTCTATTTCTATCTCTCCATCTTTCTCTTATTTAGATGATTTTTTAAAAGGATATTCCTCTGGACATTGACCGTCCTTTTTGCATAGCTTTTCCAGGAAGTAATTTGAGTATTATTATTTAGTTGAGAGTCTGAGATAGATTTGAGTCCTTGGAGAGAGACTGGTAGCACGACGGTAGGAGGTCCTCGAATGTCCTGTGGTGCTTTGGGGACTGCTAACCAATATCAATCTCGCCACCTGGCTCACTCCTCTAACTTCCGTTGATCACGATCGAGAAATATCGAACTTTCGAGAAGAGATAAATGTATGTATGCGAGAGAGGAAAATTGAACAAAGCGATGTGAACAAAACTTTCGATCAATTTCTAGTAAAAAAAAGAAAAATGAAAAAAGAAAAAAAGAAAAAAGAGAAAGAATAAATAGTTAAAAACTCGAGAGAGAATACGTGAGAACGTAAGTTTCTCAGAGATCCAAAGCATCGTGATTTCCTGGTCAAGATGATCGACCACCTTCACCGTACAGGTCAAGCGAAGTTAGTTAAGTCATTCGTTAGGATCGTCACAACGCTCTCCGGCGTCGTCATCGAATATCATTGTCAGTGATAAATGAGCTGCACGATCGCGAGACCAAACCCTTGTCACGTTGGTCTCCTTTTTGAAAATGGAGGCACGAAAGGCTCGTACGATTTTGGGAATGGAATGCTTTAATAGCTTGCCTCTGTTGAACCTCATTCATAAAATTATAGGAACAAAAAATCTGTTCTAAAGAAAACAGATAGAATTATAGAATAATCGACCTTTTAAAAATGATGTCGAGTATAATGACAAATTATGTGCGATCTGTTAGAAATAAATGATCTAATGAACGAGAGGGAAAAAAATGAGATAGCTGAAATTTTCTAGAAGATACATTTTGGAAGCCCCGTTGAGTCGAATGGAAAAAGTCGCATACGTTTCTTAAAGAGTTTTCTCTACTCGAGCAGGAAATGGGTGCGGCCTAGTGTGCGGCACGGTAGCCGCAAATGAGTCGAAGAAGTCGAAATCGGTGGGGTTTGTCGATGGATCCGATTTAAGTCGCAGAGTCTTCCGTGAGCTAAGTATGGGTGTTCCCCAGGGGATAACAGAATGTCTTCTGATTGCTCTCTTGTCCACGAGATTACTTCGGCTACGACATGTATTCTGGATTTTCAGATAAATTAGCATTTTTAATATCACCTTCGACACGGTAGCTTTACTTGCCTATCTGATTTAAATGTTATTACGATTATGGAAATGATATAATATGAAGAAAAGTTATGAATGGAGAGTGCTGAAGTATTTGCAAGTTGAACAAAAAAACAAATAAAATAAAAAGGAAGAATAGGACGAGGAATTGTGAATGAAAAGAAAAATAAAAAAAATAAAAAAAAAAGAATAAAAAGAAAAATAAGGCAAATTAAACGAAGCGTATAATATAAAAATGTAAGTTTAAAAATGATGTATGGGAAATAGTCGGAGAAGCTTCTCTCCTGTACGTATATCGTAGAATAAAGAAGAGAAGGAGGGGAAGCCTGAGGAAAGAGGGGAGAGGGAATGGGAGAAGGAGAGAGCCGGTTTCCAGCGACAGGGCAAGAGATCGCAGCTAGTGCGGAGAGACCCATCGCTCGTCGCTCTTTACTCGTCGCTCGTCGCTCCTCGTCTATGCAGATACGCCCAACAGATACGTTTCAGCTCCCGGTCTAGTCCCCACAGATAGAGCCGATATTATTCACCTAACCTCCTCACTAATTCCATTCATTCGCTCTAGCTCTCCTTTTCTAGCACGAGAAAGAGAGAGAGAGAGAGAGAGAGAGCGAGAGAGAGAGAGAGAGAGAGAGAGAGAGAGAGAGAGAAAGAGAGAGAGAGAGAGAAATGCGAACGAAGAGGTCTAGGAGGAGGATGAGAGTGGGTTCCAGGCTTTGCCTCTTGGCATTCCATTCGTGAAAACGCATCACCACTACTACTCTTACAATTGACATTGATGTGATTCTACCATTTCATATTTTCCTCTCTTTACCATTACTACGAGTATTATTATTACTACTATTACTATTACGAAGAAACTAGTTCTTTCTAATTTAATATACCCGATAAAAAATCCAAAATTTTCGATCACTGACGATCATTGTTACAATATATTAACTTGTTATATAATGTTTATATCATTATGTAAGAAATATTCTACATGTATGTATGTATTTAAAAATGTCTAAACAATTTTGAACATATGTTGCGATATAATAAGATTCTGTAACATTGATCTTCATGTCAGCATGATCTTTTCGAGAAAAGTAGAGATAGAATGAATAGGGAAGAGAGACAATGAATGGAGTAGACAAAGAACATACGTTCTGGCAACTTGTCCGAATCTCAAAGATCGACCTAAAGTTTAGGTAACAAGTGCGAGAGAGATACGAAGAGAGACTGGCAGATGCGCAATGCGAATTACATGCGGGATCGTCAAGACAGGATCACCAGGACAGGATCGCCACGGGGGTTTCCACATTATGTCCTGGCCACGTAACGCTCGTTAAGGGCTTTCTTAATGGCCAGAGACCACCCCCGTATTGCGCGTCTATAGTTTACCGGGGATATTAACTCGAACGAGCAACTTGCTCCCATAGTCTGCTTCCTAATCCGTATTGTCTAACCTCGATAGCCGATACGCGACCGTATTTAACGATCTAATTAGAGCAGGATGCTTTCGATTGGACACAATTTACAACAGTATTGAAACGAACAATATATTTGAAATAATAAAAATGTTCAATACGTTTCTCTAAGAAATTATTTCTTAATATTATCTAGTCTCCATATATCTATCCAATGCATGATATAAATAATATAATGATTAGGTGCAATTAGGAGGAAAACATTTTAGAAACGTATTGAAGTATGCATTCATTAGCCCGATAGTACTTGCGTTACATGATTTAGATTTAGATGGATCGCAAGTAATACCCAATGTCCAGATCTCACCACTTGGAAGTTGCTGCATGTGGAGATCCACGGACTAAGATAACATACTAATTAGTCGCGTTTAATGAACCTTCCTTCGGCCTGATCTTAGTCGATCGAAGGTGCATCAATCGCGACTTTGCCCTGACCTACCCGTAGAAAAAGCCTGGATTCTTTATTAAATATCTATAAAATATCTTTTAAAAATTTAACACAACTCTATCGATATAATTAATTGATTTAATATTTACATATCATTTGGACATCCCGGGCATGTACAAAGTACATGTATTTTATAATAACAATTTGTTCAAATTTTTTATTAGCCTGTCAATTCCAATTGTTACTCACTATAAAATACTTGAAAAATTAAAAAATTAAATTCACTATAAAAAAAAAAAAAACAATTATATTTAATGTATTTGTGCCTTCGAAAATACATATAAAATGTGTAAAACAGCAGCAATTTTAGGCGGTCAAATAATATTTAAAATAAGCGAAAATCGGCAAAAACTGATGTTGGCCAATCCAACGATGATTACCTGCAACAAAAAGATAATATATTAATCATAGAATGAATGCGTAAAAATATGCAATATATAACACGTCAACTTAATGTGCAGATACATAGATGCACTTTCCAATATAATTCTGTATTTATTGTTATCAAATCCCTATTTCAATAAAATAAAAAAAATAAGATAAAAAATCGAAAACAAATTTCAAATGTTATAGTACTAAAAAAGAAAAAAAAAAAAAAGAAAAATAAAATACATTTTAATTACTATGAATTATTTTTTATAACTCGTCCGTGTAATCTACAGACAAAAATTACATTCGATCAAAATTAAAAATTGCAAAGGCAAAAGATTAATCACTGTAATATCTACGATCGTTTAACTAAGTTTCAAAATTTAATAAAAATACTTGTGCATCTTATGGACGATTCAGGCAGGAACTTTACGTTCCTGAAGGAGATGGAATGATTCATCATTTTCATTTGCAATAACTATTACTACTGACGAGCAAAATAATAATATAATTAAATATAAAATAATAAAAGCACGAGATATTTTTTTCAAAGATTACATGTTGTGAACTTTTGAAAAAAATAACTCGAAGGCGATAGTTGCCCTCTTGAGCCACAGTTTGTGGGGGCCTCTTCGGCATATAGCCTCTTCTTTGCTTCGTGTCCTAACCACTGCTGTAGGGCATTCCCTAAGTGCATCGCGTACAATTATTAATAAAAATAAAAAAATAAAAATAAAAGCACTTATATATTTTCATAAACTATCCTAGCCTGTGGACGATCAATGGATCGAAATAATCCACCAATCGTGCACATCTACACAGACACATTTACTCGAATGCCCCAGCAGATATTTTAAATCTAATCGATGAACCTATTACTAACACTTTGCATTTATAGATTTGATAAGTATCGAACAAAATTATAAAATCTGTAATATATCTTATGATCTTTTATTTGATCACTTTAACTTAATATATTTACTATAATTTTACTCTACTATATATGTATAAAAAATTATAATACAGAAATCACGAAAGTGCAAAGTGTTATTAATACTTAATATTAAGTATCGAACACGTTCAAAAATCTTTGATAATTCGAAAGAAATGAATTTTTAAACAAACGCAAAGATGTTTAAACTGTCTGATACTGACATATCTCGCAATACAGAGCTTCAGCAAAATATCGAAAAAAAAGAGAAAGAAAATGGATATCCTGAATAATTTAAAAATTTGCTGAAACTTTGCATAATATCCGGAGACGGAACTTATCGCTTCTGAGTGGAAATTATATTTTGCGTCTTATCCGGTCCTACCTACTTAAAATTAAACTCACATTCACACAGAAAAAGGTATGCTACCTGCCTGCCTATAACCTATATTTAAAAAATATAGCAAAACATTCGTTCCAACACAGACACTCCACGATTCTCTCACATACCGCCAGGGTGCAAAAGCCTACACTAGAGAGTATGCCCCGGGGCACCTCCGACACCCTAGCTCAACCACGTTTTTCTAAGCTTATATACTAAAGGTGGGTACGTACCAATAGCTGTAATCGACCGTCAAGGCTAATGATTATTGCGTAAATTACTAAAGCAAAAAAATACTAGTACGTACCAGTATATTATACATACTGGTAATATACGAGTATTTCCACATAATATATGATAACACTACTATGCAAAACGATATTAATAATAATACATTAGTATATTATTACGTGTATTTATTTAAATGTTATCGCGAAACGATGCACAATTCACCTTCTAACACGAGCATACAGGTGCAAGGTACATCGTGCGCAATCATTAACACAATGACAGTCGCCAATAAGGGAAGAACTTAAAACTAAACCCATATTAACTGTTTCCCACCCATACGAGTAACACCTGGGTACACGCATAAATGAGAACGCAAAAAATATGGGGGGGGGGAGAAACGGGAATTAGTACATTAGAAGCTGAAAATCCTAATCTAAAAATAGATTAACTTATTCTAAGGCCTACGGGCTATGACTCTACAAGTCTCTTTATTTTTTTATTAGCAGTGACTCTACTCGACTTTTTTCTTTCAAAATCAATGACTCTATCGAGACTTTTTTTTATCAACAAAATTTAATGAATATTTAATTAATTTTTTATATAATCAATAAATCAAGTCATACCTCGGACGACTCCATTAAACGAGTGGCTATTCTAATTATAAAACAAGATCATGATCTGCCACTTGCTTTCCGGAATCTATCCGTCGCGTTTGTCTTCTTGCTCATATTAGTTGGTACAACCGATATCAATACATCAAAGTGAAACGCGATTATATAGATTAAATGCGAAGCAATGCATGTAATGTAAATCACATTGCATGTTATTTTGATCGAAATCGGATAAATGAATGCCCGATTTCACCATTAATGTCGCGAGCAAATGCAAATAAAAAAAAAAGTGCTTTTTAATTGTACTATTAATCAATGAACTCGAACCGGTGAAACAAGAAGATCCTATCCTGAGCTAATAAAAACAAGCATGCACAATAAACAAACGATGAAAAATATACACAAAGAATAGTATACTACTCGTGAGTAATTCCAAAAAAGAAATTACTCACGTGCTCGTCAATAATTTATATAAATTATTACAACCAGTAACTCGTGCCGATTCGGACCTTTCATCCTCGACATGATTGAGTACTGGAGGTACTTAAAATTTTTTCACTCACTACTTCAGAGGTTCTGCGATGGCTCCAAAACACTCGTTTGCTATATAGGTCGAACTTGAGAGTGAATGATTCCATGAATATCGAGGAAGTATCACAATGATCATCTGAAAATGAATTCAGAAAAAATGTTTATTAAATTTATTGCAATGAAAAAAAAAAAAAATTGTAAAAAATTTTTATCAATGAAATATATAACTTTACTCACCAATATATTTCTATAGAAGAAGCATTATTGTTCATTCATCTTCAATGATGCACTGACTCTAATACGCGAACAATTTTTATAACTTATTTTAAAACAAAAATTATTACTTTGAACGAACAAATTCTAACACTATGACTGCTTTGCTCGCAGTCGACATATAAACACGAACGAATTTAAATTGATGAACGAACGATGCTTCTAATTCACGATTTTGATTACATTTAAACGATACAACACTACGTTCATTGTCACGCGCACGATTGCAATTATGATCTGACAAAAGAAAAGAAAAGAAAAACAAAGTTATTATAATATAATCTTTATGATAAAAAACTTTTGGGATTATTAAGGAAATATTCAAAAAAATTAATTTACTTACCGAAATATTTCTTGATCCATTGCACGATGAGCATCCTGCCTCAAAACGATGACGAATGATTCTTCCTTTATTTGAGATAAGAAAAAATACGAAAGTATTAGTATCATTGTTAGAATAAAAAATAATTGCGATTATTGAAGAGACGTTCAAGAAGAAATTTACTTGTTAGAGTATTTATAATCTCAAAATATTAAATTATAAAATATTTAATTTAAACGAAATTAATTGATACTTTGATTACGTTTGTACTAGCTGAAAGACTGTAGAAGAATAAAGGTCTCTTTCTTGGCCTTGAGAGAGAGTTCGAATGGACGAATATTTTTTGTTTTGTTCTCGGTCGGAGAATTTCCTGGAAATCCACAGCCGAATACGTATTTACATGTAGACGAATGGTACATATCTCTCTCTCTCTCTGTCTCTGTCTCTATTAAGCCTCGCACTATGTTATTAAAAAAAGGTAAACTTACCTGTATGTATACGAAGAGAAAGTACATATATAAAAACTGCGTATTCGATGCGTATATACTAGCTCGTAGAATTCTTGGAAACCTGGAAAATATAAGATCGTTTAATATAAGATTTGTTTGTTAAATATGTGTATATATGTGTCAAAAATATCCATATATATATGTATGTGTGTGTGTGTATGTGTGGTGTGTATACATGATCGTATATGAAAATCGATTTTAATACAACATATCGATCAATCACAACTATAAACGCAATATTATTAACCAGATCACCGTTAAAAAGCGATAGAAGTATCGATATCGTGGTAATAAAGTAGAAAAATTGGAATAAAAAGTATGACGCAATAGCTTTCCGGGGTTTCTTCGGAGATCGATTTTATTTTCGCGAATATCTTTTAAACGCGACGATGGCCCGACTTGCGATCGCGGCCTCTGAAAAATTGCATGCTCAGCTATCGATTGATATATTGGAAGAGGATGTACGTTAGAAAAAATCTATTAATTACCTGTAATTATGCGGAGCGACGAAGTACCGTGTACACTTGTTACCGTGTCCAAGATGGCGACGAGAACACCAACAAGGAACCAAAGTGAACCCCGTATCTCTCGTGTACATAGTGTCATTGCGGGTACGCAGTTAATCAATTCAAATATTAATTTTGTACAATCAAAAATAATAAAAACATATAATATTAATACGTAGAAGCATGAAAAGCATGACAAATGTAATTAATTTGAATTTTAAATATAGACAAAAATTTTTCTAATGGAATAAATAAGTTTTCTAAAGATATGGAAATGTAAAATAGACATGCGTATGTATCGCGCGTAAATATTATACACGAAATAATGAATAATTAATAAATCAAATAATTCGAAGAATTTATCTGTACAATGGATACGTCTTTTTTTGTAAATATCCGAGAAAAATAATATTTTATCGAATTTTTATCTACAAATATCGAATAATATTTCATTTGTAAAAGTAATGTAACATGATTCGGTAATAAGCTGATATGATCGGAAATGTTTTGACATTCGAGAGGAAGGTATATATCTATACATAGTTAATGTAGTGGTCAATAATAAAACGACTAGGAAAACTTTGACATATATTTTCGGGCACTACTAACCTATATAAATTCTAAGAACTGAACTGGCATACTAACCTATATAATTTCTTGGAAAATACCTGCCGAAATAAATGACGAAAAAAACTCGCTCGCCTTTTTACATACAGACAGTGCACACAAGTACATTGAATGTGTGAGAGCTCAGTGACGACGAATTCGTAAAAATAGTATATATATATATATATATATTTGTTCTTTTCGGTAGTCTTTTTCTTTTATGTACACACACACACATATATATATGTACATAAATTCTTCGAAAAACTTCCGATCGTATTACAAATTTACAGGAAATGGTTCTTTTTTTTTCTTTTCTTTCGACACAAGAATGACACTTTTTTTTATCGACTCATCTTTTATTATGAATGAAATTCTAACGAGACAATCGAACTGTTACAAAATCAATCATTTTATTTAAATAATACAATATCACTGTAAAGAAAAAATAAATATATATATATATATATATAATAAACCAAACGATTAATACGAATTAATATTACATAAATTCCGTATGAAATTTGATTAGATTAATTTATTTAATTTATTATTTGTTCTATTATCAATTAATTTATTATTAATCAAAAGAAATTTATACGTACCGTGCATAGAGATATTTAATTATATCGCGCAAAAAAAAAAATATATATATATAACTTTTTACTGAATGGAAAAGAAAAAAAGAAAAAAAAGTCGCGTATCTTTACACAGGGATATAAAATTCCGGTAGCCGTTAGATAGATCATCGAACGAAGTATGAAAATGAATTAATTCGATGTAACGATAACCGGTTGATCACGAAGTGCCGTCGAAACAATAGCTCTGTTCTAATGACAGGGGACGATCTTGTAACTGTGCTACGTCATCATCGTCTTCGTTCTCGTTGTCGTCGTCATGATTGTCGTCGTCGTCGTCGTCGTCATCATCATCATCATTATCATCATCATCATCATCATCATCATCATCATCATCATCATCATCTAGGGCTAGAAGGTGGAGTAAGAAGGTCGTAGGAGCTAATGTATTCAGATTTCGTAGATGGGCGTTTATCGAGTAAAGTGCTGGGCGTCCACTTTTGGCGGCCTCTCTTGAAATTCCTCCTTTTTCGTTGGCACGCTTCTTCCTTCGTTCTTTTCAGCCCTCAATTCCTTCCTTCGAGCTATATCTTCTTACTCACTAACTATAAGATATTACTATCTTTTGCCATTTCATTTTCGATCGTATAAAAACTCTAGGGAATACAGAGCGTATGCAGGAAAAAGATATATCTTATTCTTCAAAAATTTCTAGTTATCTAATGTGAGAGAGATACATAGATAGATAAATAGAGAGAGAGAGAGAGAGAGAGAGAGAGAGAGAGAGAGAGATAGTTGAAAAGTTTCCTATCTTCTAATCGGTCGACCTAACGAACACTCACTTAAAGGTTCGAAGCAAATCTAAAACATATTCGGTGGTTAAACGAAGTGGAAGGTAAATGTTTAGTCGATTTAACCTCTGCCCAGCCTGCCTAGAAAGCTCTCTCGTGGAACCCCTCGTTTTGTTCGACGTTCTCCTATCATCCATCCTCCCTTTCTTTAAAACGATATCAAAAACCAACCCTTGGCACCATTCAGTTACACCCGATCTCTTCGAAACATTTATTTATATACGTAACTTTTTATTTGTTACGTTAATAAAGTTTATCGTGGAAAAATATATCGGTGGGATATTTTTGCGGACAACACTTTTGATCACGATAAATATAGTCGAAAAAAAAAAGAAAGAAAAGGAAAGGAAAGGAAAGAAAAGAAAAGAGAAAGAGAAAACAAAAGATTTCTAAAACTCGTCATATTTCCTCGTGAAAATTTGTTATCGTTTCTTTATCGAGAGAATATTTTCCTGCACGTAGTTGATCCCAAAAGTAGATATTTCTTTCTTTTTCTTACTTCGAAAGAGAGAGAGAGAGAGAGAGAGAGACAGAGAGAGAGAGAGAGAGAGAGAGAGAGAGAAAGAAAAAGATAGAATTCGTTTTTCTCCGAGGATATAAATACGGCCCTGAGTAGTTCGACATTCCCCTCGTCCTCTCTACCGCTTGGTAAGAATACTGCTTTGCTGAGATAAGAGTTATCTGTCGGGCTCCGATACGATAGAGCTCCCGGCTATATACTGACTTTTCCAACGTGTGCGTAGGTAGTAGTTTTATGTGTGCGTGTGTTTTCTACCAGCGTATGTATACTTTTTCAACGGTTTCGAAGGGTGTAAGCCATGCACCACCAACGTAAAACCAAGTGTCCGTGTGCGAATCGAGAAGGGGTGCTTTCTCTTCGACGAGGGTGTTATAAGCCATTGTTGGTGATGATGCATCGCCTCGTAAATATTGTATCGAGACGGAAAGTAGCTTCGCGTTAGTCGATAAAACCTTTAACCTCGCGGCGGATTCCGTTGCGATCGGTCTCGCCCAAATATCGATGAGAAAGAACACAAAATCGATATTACTCATACGCACGTATTATCTAATCGATGATCTATCAATTGTCTTTTTTTATTCTTTCTTTCCACGTTCACTCAAATCAAAATAAAACTTTCGAAAGATACGACACGATTTTCATTGGATTTATATTCAATTCTAACTCATTGATCTTAATCACATATAAGGTATATAACGTTTGATTGAAACAAAACAAATTAAAAAAGATTAAACATTGTTATCTTATGATAGGAAATAAAGTGTTTTGATTGGAAGGAAATATTTCTCTGTGCAAAATACACCGTTCCAGATATTCTTACCTCGTGTTAAATATAAAAATCCGAAGGAATATGATTTTGTTCCGGTAATCGAGACGAGTAGCCGACGTAATATTCACCAAAGATGGTATCTCCTGCTCGAGAAGGAAGACTATAATTATATCTTGGATTTTAGAGGCACCGCAAGGGAGCACGTATATATTATTATTAATATATTTAGAGAGAGAGAGAGAGAGAGAGAGAGAAAAGAGAGAGCCATCGTCGTCATAGTCATCTTTAGTCGACGAGAGAGAGAGAAAGAAAGAGAGAGAGAGAGAGTATAGGTATGTATGTACTCTCATATATACGCGAGTACAGCAGACCTGGAGCGATCCGTTGCACAATCGACGCCCGAGGATGAGGGTGGAGCTCAAAGAATCGAAAGAGTCTTCTTATTTGCATATGGAATCGCGCTGTATAATGTGGAACGGTTCTTTCACCATCTATACACACGTATATACTTTTCTTTCTCTTTCTCTCTCCTTCTCTCTTTTTATCCTTACGCGCATCGTCTTTCTTCTTCTTCTTTTTTTTTTCGTTTCCTTTTCTTTTTGTTTTCCTTTTTTCCCTTTAATTTTCTATAAAAAAAAAAGAAAAAAAAAAAAAATAAATAAAATTAAGAAAGGAAAATGAAATTTCTTTTCTGGATTTTAATCAATCCTTTGGCATTACCAGGATAACGAACGACGTCGAAAATAGGAAGAAATCTAAGAAAGGGGAACGAAAGATCGAACGGAGAGTCTCGATCCCAGTTTCTTCTAAGAGATAAGTGTGAGAGAGGAGCGAGGAGTGACAGATTCATTTTCGGTCCCTCCGTCCAGGGCTCTCCTCTACTCTCTTCTCTCCCAATCGAGGAAAAGGACGTTGCCACCAAAGGATCGGCATAAAAAAGTCAGCCAAGGAAAAAAAGGAGAACGTCGTCGTCTTTGCTCTCGTATTGGTTCTCGATTGCTCGGACTTCTCTCTTCCTCTCTCTTTCTCTCTTTCTCTCTCTCTCTCTCTCTCTCTCTCTCTCTCTCTCTCTCTCTCTCTTTCTCTCTCGACGTTTTGACGGCTCTCCAATAGAATTTTAGTCTTTCCTTGGATTTCTCCTATGTCCTTTTCTCATACTTGACGTGACGATCGATTCTCGAAACTTTGATAGCCAAACTTCACGTACAAATAAATATTAAAATTTATATCAATTTTTATTAGATTATATTATATATTTACGTAGCAAAATAATGATGATGATGATGACGATGATGATGGTTTCCTTTCTAAGAAATCTAAAAAGGCAGAAAAGGGACCCTTTTTGTAGGCAAGGAGAGGGTCCGTTTTTAAGATTCGTACCCTCGATGAGACTGCATACATATCCTCCCTCCAACTCCCCTCACATCATTCCACAAAACTTTCGTTTTGACGTTTTTTCGACATATTTTGACGCATCATTCTTCTTCGAGGATTTTAAATCCCTGGCGGTACGCCGAGTCTTTCGACCTTTTCCTTTCTATAACCGCAAAAGATGACAGGTTTAGACCAGCCCGTATTCGAGTACAATCGAGTAAATATTACGAGTTATCTCCCTCTCTCTCTCTCTCTCTCTCTCTCTCTCTTTTCTTAATCTACTTAGAGAAAATCAAGATTCTTGATCGAATAGTTCCTACGAAAGGAAAATCGAAATTAATGTGTCACGTTAACGTGATAGATAATTCTCTTGTTTATGAAGCCCTTTTATCTCCTGACTATCTCTATCCTTCGAAATATAGATCATTTGCATAAAGAATTCACACACGGGTTGGCCATATCGATGCCACATCGATCGAAACTCCTGGCAGCTACTTAGTCATGGGATTCGAAAAACGTTTGGAAGAACGATAGGAAGAACCGTAAGAGAGAGAGAGAGAGAGAGAGAGAGAGAGAGAGAGAGAGAGTGAGAGAAAGAAAAGAAAAGCAAGGAAAAAAACGAATGAGAAGTTCGAAAGAAAAGACAGAGTAAGAAGGGTGGTAAAGGGAAAAAAAAGGAGAGGCGGGTGAGAAGGGAAAGAAGATCGTAGAAAGAAGGATTCGAGATCCAAGTGGCCGCAGAAGCACAATGTTCGTCATGCGGACAATGGAATCGGTGGAGTCTCGATTGGTCGACCGAGAGAAGAGCCGACTATCGATACTAATCGATATACACTCACGAATGCACAGGGCCAGCACGAATACACTCAAACGGAGGAACCCATGACGGTGAGACTCGATTAGTCTTGGCATTGTGGCTCCCGTCAATGTCCATGGACCGATGGAGAGACCAATAGAATAAGAGGGAGAGAGAGAGAGAGAGATGCTGAAGTTGAATACGCGTTGTGTGCCAGGCATCACCAGTGAAACAGGGATCGATCTATGTCTGCGTGTGTGTACTCTGAGAAACCTGCACAGAAATGCGCGCGTGTCATTGTTAGCCACCTGAGACCCTAAGTGATTCCTGACACGTTGTCCGTGAAAACGCTCCCGGCAGAAATGGAAGATAGTAGGTAGAATGAAAGAGAAAGAGAGAGAGAGAGAGAGAGAGAGAGAGAGACACGTCGATGGCTACTACTACTCGTCCATTTTGATTTGGATCGATGGCTATTACCGAGCTTCTCCTTTCTTTCACCGATCAAAGATCTCCGATTATTTTAAAGCTTCTCTAAGCTTAATAAGACCATGACGAGAGAATCCGATCTGATTGGGAAATTTTATTCTTTAAAAGTTGATCAAGAAATTAGCCAAACAAATTAAAGTCATTTCGACAAAAAATTTACCTAGAATAAATATATATGTATATATATATTTGATTCATCCATTCTTATGAGAAAATATGAGGGTGAAAAATATTTTCTAACAGAGTCAGAAAAGATAATAAAAACAGGGAAACTCATGCGAGCTTACCTAAATTCAACCCCAAAACCTTGGCACCCTTCGCAGGGTTGCAAACGAGCTACCTTTTAGTTGAAGTTGAGGCAACGCGTGGACGTCGAGGGAGATGGTAGTAGTGACGATAGATGGTGGACCAAATATAATTGTACGAAAGAAGTAGGTGGAACCGAGGATGAAAGGGACTACGGAAAGTTTGAAACGAACGATTCGAGAGGGGTGGCGGGAGAAAAAGAGCGTGACACCATAAGGTTACGCCTGTTTTGTAGACAGATTCGTTACGGCCAATATAATGGCTATTTACCATACTACGTATACTAGATTAACTATTGCCAATGGCCAATAAAATTATTCAAGGTACAACATTATGATACACTCGTCGATTCGTCGAACGGTGTCCGTGAAGAAACGCCTCTTTCAATCTTGCGATATATCCAGTCTATCACGGACTATTTCAATTATCCGTTACGATCAGACATCGGGTGTCTCTCGATCGACCGTCAGCCAGTCGTAACACTTGCGAGGGATAAACGACGACGATCGAGGAGGCGTGTGAACTCTTCCGTAAATTGACCTTATCTTCTCACAATAAAAATCTTTCTAATACGAGAAAGAATCTTTCTTGTCGTTCGTGATCAAACAATGATAATCGAGATTATATCCAAGTTCAGATATTTTTCTTCATATAATATTTTCTCACAATTAAAAATGTGACAAAATCGCAGCCTCTACGTTTGCTATACAATCTTATTAGAAATAAACAAAAATATATATATATATATATATATATATATATATTCATTTATCTCCTTTTAACCAAAGGACATTGGAATCACCAGAAGAAATTTCCACGAAGTTCCGAGAGTCGATCAAAAGGAAAGGTAAACGACACCATGGCGTTGCAAAAAATAGGATGGAGAGGGAAGGGATACATAAGGAATAATAGTGAAGTTTAGGAAGAAAGTTTGAGAAGGAAAAGGCGATGTTCCTAATGTTGGGGAAGGAAGAAGATTCGTAAGGTGCGTATAGCCACGGGGGTGTTAGTCGTGCGTGCGCGGTCCACGAAGATTCTGCTCCGCGGGTTCCCATGGGCAGGTTGGCCCACCCATGGCTTTTTCACGATGCGCCAGGGAGGCAGCGTTCAAGAAATGGCACGCCAGGGGCTGACACGTCGTACGGAGAAACGGATAGAGTCCTTCGTTCCTCCTGACAGCGGGACATCTCGACTATACCTTGAGTACCTTTGCCGAGTAAGCGAGCCAAAAAATGGGAGAGATAGAGAGAGAGAGAAAGAGAGAGAGAGAGAGAGAGAGAGAGAGAAAGGGCATCAACAACACAAACTGCCAGATATAAACGTGTAATTCTTTCGTGCTTTGCACTCATTGTTCCCCTAAACTATGGATTGCGCCATTGTCATGAATATCGTGAAGACCGGCCAAGTTCGAGCTGAGAGAGAGAGAAAGAGAGACCTGTAAGCGAGAATCTTTCTATCCTTTTTTATCCAACGTTCTGCAACAGGACGAAGGACATTATTTTCGAACACAGTGTCACCCATACGTAACCTGCAGCACCTTCTACTCGTTACCTCCAGCCATTGTTCAGGCAAAAGCCTTGCACTTGACTCATCTCTTCTTCACAACTCGCTTTTCTTCTCTCGATGAATCGACCCTTATGATATTAAGAACTCGTCATCGAGTCTATGGTAGTTTTTTCAAAGAAATCTGGATTCAAACAAATTTCATGGTCTTTTCTTTTTTTCTTCTTTTCTTCTAGGAAAAAAAAAAAAGAGAAGAAAAGGAATCAGTCAAGGTGTCGATAAGATTTTCGCACGATCGAACGAAAGAAGGATCGTGAGAGAAGTTGTTCAATTAATGAGTCCCTTTAATCCGGCCATTTGGCTGGCGAATGACTTTTCATTCCACCCCCGAAGCATAATTCGATCCGCGGTCCCCGGTCTTTGGTCGGTTGAACCGCCTAAGTGAGGATGTTATGGCGGCCCCTCTAGAGAAAGAGAGAGAGAGAGAGAGAGAGAGAGAGAGAGAGAGAGAGAAAGAGAGAGAAAGCGTTTTAACCCACGAAGGAAACATCGGCGTTCCCCATACTAAAGGCATCAGCCACTTATCTGGCACGCGCATCGGATTGCGTTCCTTATCGCTGCGCTGCACTACTTTCACTACGATCTTCCCTTCCCTTCGTAAATGACACGAACGATGGAAAGTAAACCAAAGCACCAGAAAGAGAGGGAGAGAGAGAGAGAGAGAGAGAGAAAGCGAGAGAATTTATCTCGATTTACGATGGCCCCTTCGATCTCGTCGAATCTACTTGACCATATAAAAGAGTAAGAATATCGATAACGATTTAGCCACAATTTTTCTTTTTCTTTCTCTTTCTTTCTTTCTTTCTTTCTTTCTTTATCTAAACTCGTTAATATTATTTTATTGTTTGTAGGGTATATAGATATACGATGATATAAAAAATAAATCCGCTATGAATTCATACACACACACACACATATATATATACACGTATAAAAAGTTCAGTCATATATTATATCACGAAAGATTCAGTCGTA
Source organism: Vespa mandarinia (assembly GCF_050613455.1). NCBI lineage: Eukaryota > Metazoa > Arthropoda > Insecta > Hymenoptera > Vespidae > Vespa > Vespa mandarinia. The sequence goes on along the minus strand of NC_140821.1, from coordinate 1,100,531 downwards.
TGGGGCCCCTACGTGTGTCAACGTCTTATTCTTATTCTTAGGGGGGGTCTATAGAGAAGCATGGGAAAAAGGTTTGTGGACCCAGTGTGTATTATATCTCGACTCCATTATATAGCTGAAGTGCATTAAAATGTTGATAAATAGTTTACGGTCTTGGACTTGACTCTCTTTCTGTTTCTTAATGCTGCATCAGCCACTGTGTCAAATATAACCGAGTAAATTTCTTCTCGAAATGTATCCGTTTACCCTCTTCGAATGGAAACGATATTTTCATCAGACTGAAAAGAAAGAAAAAAAAAAAAAAAAAAAAAGGAAAAAGAAAGGAAAAAAGGAAAAGAAAAAAAATGATACTTAAAATCCTTTTGAAGTATTTTTTTGATTCTCACGAGTTCAGGTAGAACGAAAAAAGACAACATTTTTGACCAAACATGTCCATAAATGTTCGGACCTAACTGTTTCGAAGGAAACTTAATGGGTCTCGGATTTAGATCTTAGGTAAGAACAGAGAAAGAAAGAAAGAAAGAAAGAAAGAGAAAAAGAGAACGAAAGAGAGAGAGAGAGAGAAAAAGAGAGAGAAAGGAGACGGTTCATAAGTCAGAACGGCACGCGATCGTAAGTCAGGATCTTTACGGTGTTCTTGGCTCGGAAAAAGCCGGAAAATTATGCAAAATCTTCTAAGAAGAATGTTTTTCCCTGGTCCGTCGGCGAACGCGTAGTCGACTGACAGTTAAAGTCAGGAACCCTTCATGAATCAAAACACGATCTCTCATCTAGTGACAAATAAATTATTTCGACTTAACAAAAATGTACCTTTTTAAAAATGTCGTCGTCCTGTACACGCCAGATCAATGTGCCTATTTCTCTTCCTTTCTCTGTGTCTCCCTTTTTTTTTATTTTCCTCGCGAATTAAAAGAGTTCTGTGTCTCGTCTGCCGCTATTAGAGCGACTCTGTTAAAAAGAAGAAGCTAACAAAGGAGAGAGAGAGAGAGAAAGAGAGAGAGAGAGAGGGAGAGAAAAAGAAAGAAAAAGAAAAGATAAAGAGAAAATAAAAGAAGAAGAAGAAGAACCTCATACGGATCCGCGTTTCCACGAAGTGCCAGCGACCCAGTCGTGTAATACTTGGAAGCGACTGACGATGATCAATGAAATAGTCCGTAGGCGTGTTGGTGGCTGCTTCTCGATCTCCAGAAAGACCAGAGCATGAATACAAGGAGTAAGAGTGAGAAACAGAGAGAGAGAGAGAGAGAGAAGAAACGAGATGGTCACATATACGCACATACAATTAAACGCTCACATAGCGAAGGTTCAGTAGAAAACATATAGAGTTGCATATACACATATATATATATATATATATATATATATATATATACCTTGGCTCGGATCCGGCCACGTATAATTGATAGACTGAGATGCCGGCATAATACCGGATAATTTGTCCGGCTACCCGAACACAATCAGACTTATTGCCGCTGAACGGATGCACCGCATCCGTAATCTTTTATACCTTGCGTGGCGTTCCTCTTCTTCTCTGCATATTCACGCATATTCCGTCTCTCCCTCTCTCTCTCTCTCTCTCTCTCTTTTTTTACTTGGATACACACACGCGAAGATAACCCTTTGGAAAAGTGTCTTGTTACCCGGCGATATTAATCCGGCCCATTAAAAAGTGGACGAATGAAAAATAGGAACGCAAAAGAAGCATCGAGTCTACTTTGGCTACCTGTGTTTGGAACGACGGATGGATGTTGCTACAGAAAAGGTCCTCACACCCAAATTGTCTTCGATCATCTTCAAGTTATCAACTTTGTCCAATCATTTCTAATAAACGATTTGTCCGATTCTTTGATTCAGTCAAATATGTTCTGATTTTAATGAAAGACGATTAGAACTGTCCACTGCTTCGTAAAACATTCACATTGATATACACTTTTCTACGTCGAACAAATGATTCTATATACACGAGTCGTTCCAGTTTCATGTATATATATATATATGTGTGTGTGTGTGTGTATATTTTTTTTTTCGTTGGAAATACTCTTCGAGCCGATCGATTTCTCGAATGTCAACGTGCAAACGCAAACGAGTTATTCGTATTGTCCTAAGATGGTCGGAATCCCAGGAAGACATCGTGAATGAGCAGTAGGGGTCTCTAGGTTATACTCTAACCGATAGTATAGACGACACCTAACGTGCACCTTGTATAATGTTCCCATTCGTCATGAAAGACCGCATATGAAAGAAAGAGAGAGAGAAGGAATCATATGAGTATACATATATATGTATATATATATATATATATATATATATATATACCATATATGTATATATAGATATATATATATATAATATAGAATCAGAGAGAGAGAAAGGGAGCAAAAGATCTCTCGAAGGCGGTTGAAAACGCGTTTGGGGTGGTCTCACGTGGACGTGCCAGTAGGGACATCACGCTGAGAGAGTCGAGAAGTCCTTAATTGAAACGTTTTCTTTCATTTATTATTTCGTAAGCTTGAGATGTCATCTTCTTTACTTGGAAGGATGAACAACAACAAAGGGAGAGGGAGAATAGATAGATAGATAGAGAGAGAGAGAGAGAGAGAGAGAAAGGAGAAAAATTATCTCGACGAAATTGGTTCATCTAACTTTACCTTTCTCTTCTTCAGAAAAATGATTATTTTCTACTACCGACGAATAGTTGGATTTAAATATGATATTACGTATTCCATTTGATTTAACTACTCGAAACGTATCAAAGATCGCGATTTTCTTTGGGAAAAAAACATTAACATGTTCAATCGAAATTTTTCACATATCCAAGTGTTAAAAATTAAGGATGTACGTGTTGTCCATCCTCTCATAGAACGAACATTCATTCGCAAAAGTGTACGTCACAATATCAAGGATTTTTCACGAGTCTGTGCGGAAAATAGAAGAATAAGTAGAAGAAGAGGAGGAGAAGGAAAAGGAAAAGGAGGAAGAAGAAGAACAAGAAAAAAGGAATAGAAAGAGAAGGAGAAGAAGAAGCAAGGCAGTCCGGATTGCAGTTAGGCGGATAAGATCTGTTCATCCCCTACGGGGATATGGGAGGGAGACATCGCGGTTTCAACGTCACTCCTATCAACCCCTCTCTTCTGGCTTCCTGGGCTGGACGAAAGCCCTTCTCTGCGTCCCTGGGGCTTTTATACGGCGGTCGTTTCGCTTTACTACCGCGATACTCCTTGGTTATACGGGCAGCTCTGAACAAGAGAAAGAAAGAAAGAGACAGAGAGAGAGAGAGAGAGAGAGAGAGAGAGAGAAAGAGAGAGAAAGAGGGAGAGAGAAAGATAGTGAGGCCTTCCCGCTCCGATTTTTCCTCCGGAATGTCAAGCTCCGCCTCGTCCTTTCTCTCTCTCTCTCTCTCTCTCTCTCTCTCTCTGTCTCTCTCTCTTTCTTTCTCTCTGTCACGAGAAACGACTCGTCCCTGGATAACTGCCGATCGAATGGAAATACGAACGTAACGCGGAACTTGTATCGGATCAGAAAAATTTATAAGAGTCACTTGTGAAACGTAAATTTCATTGCTGTCTCCAGACGAATGAGAATTTTCATTTCTATCGAGATTCGATAAGTTTCCCCATGATGACCATTGTTCCCAATCGAGATTCTCACTCGAACAGGATCAACAAGAACTACTCGAAAAATGCAGAAACGAAGCTTTTCCTTCGACTTATATTATTCCTCTTCCACTGTGAAAGACACAGAAGCGGATGGTCATCATAAAAATTCTAATTTCGTGAACCACTTCCGTGTGTATACTTATATATATGTATATATATATATATATATATATACCACCAATGTCCTGCATATCAAATCGCCGAGCATATACGAGCTCTCTTTTCTTCTTTTATCTCGTATGCTCATCAAATCTTCTTGCTTTTATATCTCTTCTCTTTGTTTTTCCACGATATACCAAGCGCTACCGGTTATAACCGTGAACAATTATTCTTCATTGAATAAATTCTGCTAAATATATAAGAAAAATGATTCGACAATCAAATTCTCTTTTTCTGTATCGTTTCTGCGATTACATGAGAAAAAAGAGACGGAAAAAAAAATCGGGGAAAAAGGAAAGAAAAATATAGAAATAAAAAGAGCAATTAATTTTCATTGAATAAATTTTTCTAGAGAATCGAAAACCATGGAGCATACCACTGCCCTTTATCATTTCTACAATTTTACGATAAAAATAAAGAGAGAGAGAGAGAGAGAGAGAGAGAGAGAGAAAGAAAGAAAGCGAGGTTAAGTTATCATAAAAATTCTAATTTCACGAAGCCCTTTTCGTTGGAACATCTACCGAGTGTACGCGTTAGTATGTTATAGTAAGAGTTTGTGGTTGTGCTGGTGTTGGAAGGGAGGATGTAGGGGGAGGGAAAGGGGGTAGCTCTCCCTTATCGGAACTTTATGGTTTTATACTTTATATTTTGCAGCGCGTACACGGTACACCCGCCCTCCCTTTTTCCTACTGCATTTCCCTCTCTTCTCTTTTCTCTCTTACTCTCTCTTCCTCTCTTTCTCTCTTTTTCTTTCTATATTCGTCTCGCTCAGAATCGTTGTATGCAGGACGTGCACGCGGTCGTTCCTCCCGCCTCTGAGCTCAGAGATATTATGCCATTGGAGTGGTGGTTGCTCTGCTTCCGAGCAACGCTCCGAGATTTTATTCGAGAAATCCTTCGAGAAGCACTCGCTTGTTCTCTGTCCGGGAGTTGAGTAATTACCTATGCGATTGAAGGATAACATGCTAAGGGAATGTAAACGAGTCGTTGATTTTTTTCCTTAGGACCAAAAAAAAAAAAAGGAGGAAAGAAAGAAAAAAAGAACGAAAGAAAAATAAAAAAGAAAAAAACAGCAGTAAAGTAGAAATCAAAGGAACGTGTTCTTTTCTTTTTTGTATTTTTTTTTTTTTTTTAACGTCTAATTAAAATCATAATCTACATATATAATATTACTATGACGAACTTAGAATTGTTCGAACATAATGGACGATTCGATCTTGCTCCATTTCTAAACGATTTATATATATGGCTGCACCTAGGATAGTCACGTCGATAGACTTTCTCTAAGGAGAACGGTAAGCAAATGATGTTTGCCGAAGGGAAAGAGAAATCGATCGATCGTGATTCTCGTGCTAAAATCGACGAGAAACGAACGAGGAAGTGAGTATGAATAGGCACGATACGAAGATGATCGGTACTGAATAACTCAAAGAAAAGATGATGATGATTATGATGATGATGATGATGATAATAACAATAATAATAATAATAATAATAATAATAATAATAAAAATTATAATAATAATGCTGATATAAAGACAAAAGAAAACAAAAAAATAATACTATTTCATCTCTGAAAGTTGTCAATGGTATTGCCGATTAGAAAGGAAATAATTATTGATAGTAAAAGTAGATTACAAATATGTTGATATTTAATTCCATAAAATGTAACGTAAAGTATTATAAAAGATTCGCAAAAAAAGAGATGTCGTCGTCGTCGTCGTCGTCGTCGTCGTCCACCTTCTCCTCCTCCTCCTCCTCATCCCCTTCGAAAGGGATAACATTCGGGAGGTTGACGATTATCGTTCGTCATTGACATCACTGGCTCCCATGGTAGTCGTAGCACGATGTCATCTCGGTATCGCGTTATCGCATCGGATATACGTACACGTTCATAACCGGCGAGGTATTACGATTCACTTTAGCACAATGGATATTGTTACCGGTTGACGTGTGACTGACAGCCGCGGCTTTTCTGAATGCATCTCTCAGAACTCCGTTCTCGTTCGTTCGCGCACGCCCGCTTGCATTCGCTGCATCGTGTACACGTAGTATATGTACATCGAAGGATATGGATTTCGAATCGATTTAACGTCGATAGTAGAGTAGAGTCGACGTAGGCATTGCTAACTTGGCCTTTTCAATGCTTTATCATCATGGGATTTATCAACGAATTTTCCATGTAAAAAGTAATCTATAATTATCGTTTTCCTTTAAGTACATTACAAACGTCTAATTGTATATAGAAAATCAGATAATAAAGAAAGTCTAGTGTTCTTTGGAATTTCACAAAGTTCCTCGTACGGGCTGAACTGATACGTGGAATTCGGGAGATTTCTAATCCGGGCCACGTGAGAGCGACATTTAAAAGTTACGCGGATAACGAAGCGCGAGACTCGCTAATGAAAGGCCCTGTAGCAATAGGACCGCTAATTAACAGCTTCTCGGGGAGTTAATTTGAATACAAGCTGGCCAGGCAGCTTACACGTCGCTTCTGTATCATGGACTCTCTCCCTCTCTCTTTCTCTCTCTCTCTCTCTCTCTCTCTCCTCTCTCTCTGTGCATTTATGTGTACGCATATGCACGCGTGTGCGTGTGTCCAAGTCCTATAGGCGTTGGTCCGTGCGACGTATATATGTGTAAACGTTGTAGCTTGATTCCTGCTGCTCTCTCTCTCTCTCTCTCTCTCTCTCTCTCTCTCTCTCTCTCTCTCTCGCTCTCGCTCTCTCTCTCTCTCTCGTTTACTCTTTCTCTCTATCTCCAGCTCGGACTCAGGTCTGCCAACCGTAGAAGCGACTAATTTAAATACACATGTCGATGCGTGCGAAGATTGCACCTATGTCCCGCGTCCCTACCGAGAGAATCTTTTCTCTCTTTCTTTCTCTTTCACCGTCTCTATTTCTCTGTCTTGCTTACCAAACCGATACACATAATGTTATGCGACGACAGCGAACAGGTAACTTCACCTACGTCAGCATCGCGTTGATAGAAACTCCAGAAATCGAGCGTGATTCTATCCATCCTCTTTCTCGTCCTTTAAACTTTCGTGATAAAGAAGAAAAGAGAAAAAAAAAATAGAAAGAAAAAAAAAAAGAAAAAAAAGAAAAATCTTTAAACGTGCAAGTAAATGACGATAAGGCCATTGGAATTATTTCCAGCGAGTGAGTAATAGAAATAACATCCCACGATTCTATCTCTATCTCTCTCCTTCTTTCGATCTCTCCGACTGTATAGATCCTAATCGTCGTTCTGGTTTTACAGGCGCATAATTTACGATCGCATTGTCCTACGCCTTTTATGACCATAATTCCACGGTTTTATGATCGCTCACGTCTATCGTGCGATAATAAAGTCCACGCGCGAATTACTACGATTGAACTCTATAATTATGGTTTTCCTCGCTGGCAGTGATGATAAAACGCGATGGAAATAGGTGCGCACGTTTGGTACGTGAAATGGAAAACTTTCCATTTGGACGAACACGCGTTCTCCAAAGAGGAACGAGTTCGAACGAGTGCTTGATTTTCGTGTTGTACGTTCGTTTTTTAAAAGAACGCATAACAGAAGCGAAGGAAGGATGATACGCAGAGGAATGTAAGAGGTCTGCTACGAGAAGAGGTGCCAGGAGAAGGACTCGAGCTTTGCATACGTCCGGTTAGTCATATCGCTCAGGTGGCATTGAATCTGCTGAATCGCTAATGAGACTACGAATCGACAAGCCTCGTCCGAGAAAAAAGCCAACGGAGCGTAACCAGCCAGGCCGGTTTCTTGAAGCTTCGTTGCTCCTTCGCTGCCTCGTCGTTCTCTCTCCTCGTTTCGTCCTCCCTCCCCCGCCCCTCTCTCTCTCTCTCTCTCTCTCTCTCTCTCTCTCTCTCTCTCTCTCTCTCTCTCTCTCTTCCTCTTCGTCGTTCCCTGAAGAACGCGCTTTCTACATCTTAGATCTGAATTTCAAAATACGCGCGCCGTCAACCTTAAAGGCGTAGAAGAAATATAAATGCTACGGGGGCTATGATTCACTTCTCTGACACTTTTCCTAGAGTGGAGATTCCGCCTGAAGAGATCGATACGTCCTTTCCTATTAACGCTCGCCACTTTCACCGGCAGCCAGTGTTACACTTATGACGTAGCGCTTACGATAGAATCGATATCCTCGATAACATCGGTTACGAGTTCGCCGGCACCTTAATTTCATATCGAAGGTATATCGTTGAACGTGTACGACCCTTTTCCATCGCCATCGTTGACCAGTCGCTTGGCAAGATGCTCGATCAGGACGATTACGCTCTTTCCTGCTCGAGGAGGACACTTTTGGCGTATATCAAAGATACAACATCGTCCTTCGAATTGAACGGCTGTGCCTACTACTAACCGGGAAGCAGCTGCCGGAATTGGTACTTTGATCGGATAAGGCACTTAATTTTGGTCGTATTAAGAACATATTTCTTTTCTTTTTCTTTTCTTTTTTTCTTTTTTCTTTTTTTTTTTTTTTTTTTTTAACTCCTTCAAGAGTCATCGAATAGCGCTTGCGCGAGAGCCTAATAAAAGCTGGCCCCTGGGAATTCGGGAGAACGTTACTCGACGTCAAGGCGAGACGTAATAAATGATTTCGAAAGTACGATAATACGTATATACCTATGTCGAAGAGAATTTCGATCGATTGAGACCGACCTTACTTATACGACTCGGCAAAATTCCTACACGCGATCGATCAAGGTATATGCATGTTATTACGATGTCGCGATTGACGTCATTCTATCCTAGAGTACAATACGGTGAACCACACTGTTAGCCGATATATATCACCGGATTCTCAATGAAAAAGATGAAAAAAATGAGATCGATAGGGCAACCGTTACAGTTTTTTTAATGACAATGGATTTGATTTATAAAACGAGTTAGCAAAAGCTCCTACATCGAAATATCTTGTAACGATAATACCCAAAAAATATCCAAGTTATATCTCATCCATATAAAGGTCAATGAGACACAGAACTTGCTTTGGTATAAATCGCGGCCATGATCTTTACTGCGAGGCTGCAACGAATCAAAGTTAAAACCTCCAAGTAGCAACCCCGTCAACAGTGGGTAGATGCTGTCTGCAGGCACGGAGATGCGATCAATATTATACGCTTCTCTCTCTCTCTCCCCTACCAAAGAGTACTCTCCCTTCTCCACCCTCCTCCTCCTCCTCTTCCTCCACCTCCTCCTCCAACCTCTAGCTCCACTTCCCTCCTCTTGGTATCCCTCGTACCTCAGCTCGTGCTTTCTGTCTCTCTCGATTCGTGATTCTGTCTCTTCCTACGTTCGCGGATTCTCCTCTTGCCTCATTCTCCCTCTCTCCTTGTCTTCTCCCACTACTGTCTCTTCTTCCTCTTTCTCTATCTCCACCTTCTCGCTTTATCTTTCTCTCTCTCTCTCCCTCTCCCTTTCTCCCTGTTCTTCTCTCTTTCTATCTCACTGTTCGCGTTCATCCACCCTACGTCTCGCCCGTCCCTCCTCTCTCTCTCTCTCTCTCTCTCTCTCTCTCTCTCTTTCTCCGCACATCCGAGCCACCTGTGACGTCACTATCGTGGGACGCCATCTTGCCATCAGACAACCGAGTCCCTCCGTTATCGTTCGTTCCCTCTGTACACCCGCACCCCCGAGTACCCGACTGGCTTACTGGCTGGCTAGCTCGCTAGCTGGCTGACTGGCTGGCTTTTCCAACCCTTCTCCCCTAACATCCCTAGAATCCTGACTAGGATCCCGTCACGAGGATATTCCAACTACTCTCTATCTCTCTCTCTCTCTCTCTCTCTTTTCTTTCTCTCTCTTTCTCTCTCTTGCTTTGTTTCTTCTTGATTTATAAAATTACGTCGTTCACAGGTAACGCAAATTAACGAGATTTCTAGCTTGTTCTTGTACATGATGCTTACAAGTTAGACCATTTGAAAGAAACACAAAAATTGTTCTGTCTATTGGAGAGAATTGATAAAGAGGAGGCCCCAGAAAAGGGATCAATTACGTACCTACGTTCAAGATTGAAGCGTGAATGTTTTCGAGAGATCCGTTTCCTCAAACTAAGCTCTCTTACGAGCTTAACAGCACAAACGTTAGGACAATAGGAAACGTCCAGTCGTATTATTGGTCGACGTTTGCTAAAGGAGTGTGCGAGACTAAAATTGAAAGCATCGCTTGATCGACGCGTTGGTGGTCCCTCTTGTTCTCTTTCTCTCTCTCTCTCTCTCTCTTTCTCTCTCTCTCTTTCTCTATTTCTCTCATACTCGACGACGGTAGCCTCTGTAAGTTGAAACAATAAGGCTTAACTACCACCACGACGATACACTCGAGTCATCCCTGAAGTGTGCTTTGTGAGGGCACGCGCCCCTGTCATTGCGGGAGCGAAGCTGCGGTAGGTTCATAGAGCATAGGAAGTTTCTACGTGTGTGTGCCACGCTTCTAAGAGGAGAATTGGGGAGAGAGAGAGAAAGAGAAAGAGAGAAAGAGACGCGCCTGTGCGAACGTATGTCCTATTGTACCTGATCGTACCAGAATGCTCGTTACGCTTACACCAAAGCTGAGTTTCTTGGCCCAGCAGCACTTGCTTATTTCTTCCAACTTCTTTACTAACTATTAACTTTCGCAATTTGTACGATAATAATCTTATAAAATTATATGTCTTTGAATTATTTTTAAGAATCGGAAAGATCCTTCTATGATTTCTCACTTTTTTTTTTTGTCTTTTTTATTTTTATCATCAAAAGGATACGCGTATGTACTTGGAATTGAAGAAATCGAAAGGACGTGTCGAAAGTAAAGCCTTATAGAGGGTCGACCAATGAGTACAAAGAAAAATACAGAGAGAGAGAGAGAGAGAGAGAAAGAGAGGAAGTTGCGTGGGTTCGTTCGGTGGTAGGTCGCGGGTTGCAAACAATCGGCCGGACGGATAAGTTTCGCAACTGATTCGAAGCATATGCGAGACACTCGAAGCAAAGTGCTACGCGCAGCGTGGCATCTGTAGTGCTAGCGCGTGCCTGACAATGCGCACTTGTGCGCCGAGCACTCATCGAGTGTTCTCCAGTTTATATTATCGTTACCGTACTTAGATTACATAGGCGCCTCGAAGCATTCGAGCTTCTCTTTTTTAGGACCACACAACGTACGCTACATTAGCTACGTTAACGAGCAAGCAACATGCAATAAACTAGTCGGAAGACGTTCTTCTTTCGCATTGATCTTTTTTCTTTAACTTTTCTTTCGTTTCAATTTAAGCGAAAGAATCGCAACGATGGATAGATAAATGAGAAAACAAATAATCTTAAGTATAACGATGAAATATAATGGAATAAAAAAGAATGATACGAAGTTGAGATTTAAAATTTGAAACGAAGAAGAATCAATGTTGAAAGGTACGATTTTGGCAATTAGCTCTCTCACGACGGTGGTAGAGATCGGAAGCAGAGAAAACGCCGTTTCGGATTCATCGCTCGACGAGTATCACTCCGGTCTATCTTCTCCGGGTCATAAATCTCAGACGATACTGCGCGGTTTGCGCAGATTCGAGCCGTCGCACCTCCCTTCGAGCCCCTTTCAACCTCCAGCAGCAGCAGCAGCAGCAGCAGCAGCAGCAGCAGCAGCAGCAGCAGCAGTAGTAGCAGCTCACCCCCTTCTCGACCCTCCTCCATGCGTCCGTTAGTGAGTCGAGATTATGCTGCGGCGTGTGTCACAACGCTTGAGGAATTTATGCTTAGGCCGATATCTGGCTGCTCGCGCTTTGCATACTCTCTCTCGCTCTCTCTCTCTCTCTCTCTCCCTCTCTCTCTCATTCTCTCTCGTAACGTTAAGATCGCGTATAGAGATTATCAACAAAATTTATAATGCACCCCCAAGGCGAATAATTGTTGATCGAGTACCCAGCACAACTACGTAAATTGGAGAGAGTAGAGTTCTCCTTCTCGTTCTACCTCCGATTACGTTCGTGAACCTTCAACGAGTTGAACAACAAGATGGCATCATGAACTTTGTTGATTCCATGAAAAGTACAGTTACACTATGTTACCACCGGTATATTTGTTCAAGCACGTTAATCGCACAACAGAATTCCGGTCTCGATAAATAAATATATTATATAAAAAGTCCATATATATTGTATATTTATATATATATATATATATATATATATATATATATATATATGCATCTGGATACTCTCTTCAAAGCCAAGACCTTCTCACGCTCTGGCGCACCAAAATGGCGGCATAAAAAATGGAAAGAGAAAAAGGTGGTAGACAGAGGAGGCAGAGAGGAGAAGGATGAAAATGGTGCTTGAGAATATTGTCACCGGTCACGAGAGCTCGTCCCGTGTGCGTGCGCGAGGGCGTTCACGATCCTCGTCTAAAGGTGAGCCAATGGGAGAACGAGAAACACGTTGCGTGACACGGGACGGACTTTTTCGCTCTCCGGAGCACGCTCCACCCGTGCCATGGAACGAGAAAGAAACCTACCACTGTCATCGTCCCTCCTTCCTATAATAACGCAAAAACAAACAAAAAAACAAAGAAAAGAAAAAAGAAAAAAAAAAGAAAAAAGAGAAAAAAAATCAAATGTCAGACGTCATGCTCTGAATTTTTTTCACCCGTGCATCTTTTTCGAGTCTGCTTGGTTGCACTTACGTGTACGGAAGGACCTCCTTGCTAAAATGAATTCTACGATCTTTAGCAGAGCATACAACAGAGCTCTGGATCTTTAAAAGAAAGCACATCGTGGACTCAACGAACGATACGATAGATCACTACACGGCCGAGGGAACTAAGCAGGGTGATCCAAATAAATATCTCAACGTAGCTCATGAATCACTGATAGGATCACGCCACGAGCACTTTTTCCTCCGTTCTCCTCCGCCTGCAGGGTCGGGTCTCATTTGGAAGACTGGGAGTCCTCGTAGTTGATAGGTGTCGCATGATTGAAAGGTTCGCTCCGTGAGCAGATCGTCTATCGAACGATGATTCCATTTCGGATTCTTTTGCAGGGAATGCTTCGAGGAGTAGAGTAAGAGAGATGGAATGAAAAGAAAGAGAGAGAGAGAGAGAAAGAGAGAAAGAGAGACAGAAGGATGGAGGTAGCATCCCACCCTGCTTTCTTAAACAGAGAGCAAGATCTTCGAAGAAGATACAAGGGCAAGAGCCGATCTCACGAAGGCCAGGTACGTCTCTTCCACTCTTCTTCTTCTTCTTCTTCTTCTTCTTCTTCTTCTTCTTCTTCTTCTTCTCTTCCTTCTCCTCCTCCTCCTCCTCTCCGTTTCTTTGTCTTTTCTGTCGTTTAGACAGCAGAGATAACGATATTGAGAGATATTGACTTGGACTTTGAGCTTCCCTAACTCGAATACTAGAACCCTACGATGATCCCCTGTTGTATGTTTAGAAATATCTAGTTCATCTTAGTTAACGATCGATCAAAAACTCTATTAGAATCAGAAAGAATATGGTATAGAAAAAAAAAATTCTTAGCAGACTATCTAGCAAAGTTTTCTCTTAGACCATGACGAGGAGCGTCATGCGTGTCGTGCAGATGAATAATTAATAGCAACCGATGGAGGAAGAGGGCGACGGCAACTACGACAGCATCCTTCATGAATGCAGATCTTCGCTCGAGTTAACCCAAAGCCTGTTCGAGCATCGCTATCAGAAACTAATCCGACCATTAGGGTGACTTCGCTTCTAGCAGAGATGACGTTGTCGGCACGGCTTACCTTTTCAGGGGTGGGCGTTCTATATTCTATACTCTCCCTTCTCTGTGTCATAAAGCGTCGATACATCAAGCTTTGCATTCCTGATATGGGAACTCGTGCCGGAGTCGAAAGCCAAGTCCTGGTATTACGCGAGAAAAGGCCAACCTGCAGGTCTATGGGAAACTGACGAAGTTTGTCCAAAGGATCAATGCCGATCGTTTACGAAGATGAACGACTAGCATTGTAACTACGTCGAATCGATCTAACTTTCATACTTTACAAACCGCTCGCCAGTCTTCCCCCCCTTCCACCCTCCTCGACATTACGAGTACAACGCGATTTCTAACTTTCGCAAACGAAAAACAATGAAAACTTTCAATGTAAACCTAAATGAATTGAATATCTCGATTTGAGCAAAAGGGTGTTGACGCGCATTGGCAAACAAACAGAAGAAGTTAGAAGTTTTTTTTTTTTACGAGAACAAATCATCGTGAGGAGATGTATATATATATATATATATTCCCTAAAGAAACAAACGAAAGGCCCTAAACAAATACTCGAAAAGATTCGATTCCCTGTTGACGTTTGGTGACTTAGCAACAATTCAGCCGAGCCAGAGATCCGCGTTTGGTACGTACGAAAAAGGGAAGAAGAGAAAAAGGGATTCGTGAAGAGACGGCAGGGAGAGAAGTAAACGGCCTACGACGAGACTTTTGTGCTTGGCAGTGTGTCGAAGGGTGCGACTGGCACGTGCCGATCTCTGTGGGATCATTTGGGGAAGGGCGCCAAAATCAAAACTACTCCCCTCCCCGCTTAGATCAGCACGTTTGGTCCTGTACTTCTCTTTCTCTTCCTGGACACTTCAGAATTAAGTCCGTCGCTTTGTCGACCTAGTTATTGTATACATTACACTCAAAACGATCCTGAGATCGGTCTTATTCATATATGATATTCAACGCAATTTTTCTTTGCAACAATGTGTACCAATTACTATATGAGAGTTCTTGGGTTAAGGAACGGATGAGTCAGGTGTGAGCAGGAAGAAGAGAGAGTTCATAGGTGTGTAACATTTAACAATGCGCTTCCAAGCGGGTATACCTTCCAAGTGCGTTCACCTAACACCTCGGCCACTAGCTAGAGCAACGATTTATGTACGAAGGAGTCCGCCCACCTCCTAGTATCTTCATCTCAGCCCGCAGGACGTGCTCGACGAGTCGACTCAAGAAGTAGAAGGGAGAAGGACGATCTTCTTCTACCTTCTTCTTCTTCTTCTTCTTCTTCTTCTTCTTTCATTCTCGTGCACGAGCACATGAACACTCACGTGCACCTCCCACACGCACACCCATGCGGTCCTTGTCTTACTCGGCTAACCTCTAATTAATAAACGCACCGACCGGAGCTTCTACCTCCGGCGACACGTGTATCTGGTAAGTGTTACTCTCTCTTTCTCTCTCTCTCTCTCTCTCTCTCTCTCTCCCTCTCTCTCTCTCTCTCTTTCTTTCTTTCTTTTTCTAACTTGTGGAAAAAATTGTTGCAAATTTTCTCACAAATACTTTATCCAACTGGTTAATGAATTTTCAAATATTATCGCAAAATACTCATAGTTAAATCTTGTATATCCTAAAGAAAGAGATAGAGATTCCATACGTTATAAATCAAGTGGCAAAGCATCCCTAACTAAATCGACTTTGCGTAATCAAAACTACAGCGAGAAAGGAGGAGGGAATAGATGTCTAGCGAGCTATAGGAAGGGAAGTCGAAAACGCTTTGCGGTGGTTACCGGTGTGAAATGTTCCCATGGGGGGTCTACTATGACTACGGGGAGAATATGAAAGAGAGAGAAAGAGAGGACGAGGACGGCCCCAATCCTAAAGTCTCCTATCGATGATGGTAGTCATGGTAGTGGTGGTGGTGGTGGTGGTGGTAGTGGTGGCACCCCTACCAGAACAATATGTTAGCCGTCTTTCGTTACGCGAGCCACCAAACATCCGATTATACTTATTATCCCGTAAGCGTATCGATCCACCCGCAAAATCTATATCTCTGTGAGAATCGTTGAAGCACGGCCTCGGAATTATCGGAATTATCGTGATTAATTAATTAAAGTTTCTTTGCTTTTTTTCTTTTTTTTTTTTACGCATTAATATTTTTGTTAACTTTTGTGTAAAAAGTCATGGTTAACCTATCTTGAATCGTACGTGCTTCCTATGAAAAGCAATAGAATCGTACAAATACAGATAGATACACAGATATTCACTGGTAAAGGAATGGCCGGCTCTGTTCGTATGTAAATCCTTAGCGAAGAACAGAGACGTAATCACAGAGGGAACAGACTCGTAAATCTTTGGACCGTGTCATTCGCAAGTTACAACTCAGGATTTAATAACATATCCTTTAGAAGCAACGCACCGACCTAAGCTGTTATTTGGCTATGCAACTTGGCCCTCGGGCCGATCACACTTTCAAAGTCTGCGCGAGGTGTACTTCGTTTATGGCTTTCGTGAATTCGTCCGATTACTCTACCCTTCAGAAATTTTAACAAGATTGCCAAATTGCAAAAACAGTGGAGAAATTTAATAGCCAAGCTAAATCGTGTTAACCGGTGGGTGGTGAGTGTAGGGATTTGTTTAGGAATCGTGAAGACCCTTCGCTACGAAACAACCCCTGAAATTCGTTCGACTAAGGGGTGAGCATCGAATGCCACGCGGATATCTGGGGGTATCGCTGACGCGGAGTCACCCTTGAGTGCCAGGATTAAAGATTAAATAACCAGCGTCTCACCGAGCAGCCAGTTAACCGCCCATTTAGCACCGCCTGCGTTTTGATCTCCCTTATCCTAAAATATCGAAGAACAATTTTCTCTTATCCGATTGGTTCATTTTTTTTTCTTTTTTTTTTTTTTTTTGGCACCATATCTAGGAACTAACAAGGAATTGTCCGATATTGTAAACAAATGGAAAATTATGATCGGCGTTTTTATCGGTGTAATTAATTAAAAAAATAATTTGTTAAAGATAGATCGGAACATAAACCTCCCGACTAATACAGCTTGCGCTTGTCCAAAGGTTTATTGGTTATTCAGGAAACGTCGTACGCGGTATCACCTGCTGCACCTTTTGCCGGACGCATCGAGCATTGACCGAGCGGAATCTAATTTGTTCACTGACTAAATTCAGCGCCTCTTTTCGATCCAATTACCGAAAAGACTACGAAACAGAAGCAACTGTCGTCGTCTTTGCCATTCGCGAAATTTCTCTTCTCGAGACAAGAAGAAACCGCTGATGGTCGACAAACGATATATAACAACTCATGGAATTCTCGTAATGTATACTGTTATTACTTTAATGGCTTTCGTTGGATAAACCTGCTTCCTTCGGGAAATAGTAATTAGAGGATATAATCTCGCTACGAGATCGTACCTGAAACGCGATGCGAAATTAATTTCGCGTCAAGAACTTTATCACGTTATCTAAGAACAAAATTATCCTTTACATAAAATGACATAAAAGGATTATCTCCGATGTTACTCTCGATACAGTTCTACGAGTTACAGCTATTCGTCATGGGAGCAGAGAACTTGATATACCAATGGGGATCGTCTACAAATTCCATAAATCCAATGTGAACTTTAGTAGTAGTAGAATACGCAGTTACCGTCGGTGAACAACTCACTATAGAATTCTCACAGGGATCAAAATGACTATTAGTAGAACGTTACTATTGTGCCGGATGATTCACATGATTTCCAACGAGTCTAACTTGTCGGAATATCATAATAGAACCTGCAAGTAATAACTTTAAACAAATCAACAATTTTTTTATTTTTTTTTATTAAACAAATTAATTATTAGCATTGTCACATATAAATTTCATGGGACCAATCCCTTAAAGCCTATAAATTTTATCTGATTACATAGAACTCAGTGATAAGCTTTGATCGCATCACTGGCATTGTCTTCATCCACTTTAATCACGCTCCAATACGCTCGGCACGATTTATCAAAGATAAATCCTACGTCCGAATGTCCCCATGCATGTTCTTACGTATCATTTGTACGATACAACAGTTAATAGTGCAAATACATTAGGGTGAACCCTCAGGATTCTTCTTTCTATACGTCGACATGGGAAATGAACAAGCATCTCTGACCGCATTCGCGCCCCATTAACTGGACCATCACTTTCAACAGACAATTCTTGCCACGCAAGCGTGTTAATAAACTTCTGATCTTTTTTACTTTTTAGGTCATGACATATTTTTTCTTTTTTTTTTTTTTCTTTTTTTTTTTGTCTTTTTACATAAAAATCTTGCGAATGAAACGCGAGAAACTTTTCCTTCGAGAAGAAACTCTCACGTAACTCGTACGGGTTTGATCGTTCATTTTTGATGTAACTTTGAATGCGTTAGGGTGAGAAAAAAAAATACAATCTAACAAATTGATGACTTAATAAATAAGTAACCGTATCCGAACGTAGGAACCCTTCAACGATTTTAAATTTTCAATGGAGCCGCGAGAAGGGTGACCCTTTAACACGGCGCGTGTGAAATATTCCAAGTATACGGGGTTCAATTGTTGGCAATGACAATATGGTCCAAAAAGAAACGAAAAAGGGGCCGTTTTCCGGACGATCGGTCAAATTCTTGACAAGAAAGCCGATAACGCCAACTTTTTGTCCGCCTTCTCTGAAGGTTCTGAAAAAAAAAAGGAAAAGAAAAAATGAAAAGAAAAAAAAAAAAAAAAGAAAAGATTGGAGTCTAGAATCCAATCGATATATCCGATGCTCCATATCAAAGTCTTCCATTATTTTTTGATATTTGCGACAAAGAACGCGAGTAAGAAACTTCGACGATATGAATAATAAATTATCTATTTTATTATTACAGACATAAACTGGCTGGTATACACGTGTACTATGGTTACTATGTTAGAGGGATGCATTGTACGAACGAACGAAGAATGAAGAAAATTATGCACGTACGTGTTGCAAGGCGTGTCCTAGGATTTACTTCCGTCACAACGATAGATAGAAATGACAGGAGAGATTGCTGTTGTACAAAGCTGCGGGATGCTTGTCGAACGCCCCTCTTCACCGTTTCAATGCTACAATCGTTTCGGACTACTGACAACTGTAACACCATAGAACGACGAGCGAGATACCCATGAGAATCTCATCCCAAATCCATGTGGGCGTAAGACGATGTGACGATTACGATTATGAGACGTACAATTTCTCGAATGAAATTTTAAACAGGTACGTCGCAATATTGTATTAGACATTTCTAATAAAAATATCGTCGAAAAATTTCTTTTCCTTTCCTTTTTCTCTCTTCTTTTCTTTCTTTTTTTCTTCTTTTTATTTTTTTTTTCTTTTTTATTTTTTTACACAGAGAAACAGGGCAAACGTCCAAAGGCAAAAGTATCATAGCGAATCATGAACAGAGGCAATAATTCTAACGTAACAAGATCATATCGTGCTGTGCAACGTTCTAGCTTAAAGTCACGAAGCAAAATCATATATCGTTGCGAATCGCTCTCTCTCTCTCTCTTTTTTATGGACTAGTTGGAAATTCTAAAAAAAAAGTAGTTCGTAACTTTCCCACTACGCCCACCGATCGGTACTTTTTAATGGAGGCAGGACCAACCTCTCTCTCTCTCTCTCTCTCTCTCTTTCTTTCTCTTGAAAAAAGGGTTGCCTACGAAATTTAAACATCCATCATTTCTCGTCGACGAGTTAACCTCGCAACCCCTTTTGTCCTCCTTGATCTCCCTTCTTCTACCTGCCACGCGCCATTATAATGCGAACGGTTAAACTCGCTTTAAATTTAACTGCTCCCTTAAAACTTAAGCTATGCTTTACGAGCGTCAACGAACATCTCCTCCATCGACGATGGCGCGTACGCGCGTGTACGATTATTCTTGAACAAGCAGGTAACGCGTTTAGATGTATGCGTAATGTAAGAGAGAGAGAGAGAGAGAGAGAGAGAGGAGATACTTCGAAGGCGCCGTCTGTTTTTACGACCTCTCTATCTCGCTTCGCCCTTTTGTTGCACGCCTTGGCGTACTGTATCGACGAGGGAAAGTGCACACTAAAATGGAGATTGTCCCCTGGAGCATTTACGGATCGAAAGATAAATTCGTAATCTGTTACGGGACGGCTTTTTAAGCGGCTTTTGTGTTACTAGGTGGTTCAAGAAAATGTGAGAACACGCGTGCTGAGTTTAAGGACTCATGATTTCAAATGAAAATTTGTCTGTTATCCAATCGTTGTCTTTATTACTAAATAAATTATAATACGTTGAAAAGTTTCTCGAAATGATCCAAATTATATACATAAAGGGAAGATATTATTATACATAAATGAAAATGTCCCATTGGAAAATTTATCCAAGATGAAGGCAGTCCTTAGAATTATATTTCATACAAAGTATATTTTTCTCTGAATCATTAACTGGAAATAGTAAAATGTTTGATGTAATGCGAACGAAGTTTAACAAGACCGACACAGTAAGATCTCGTAACCATACACCTGGTCCAAAGTACCGGACCTTCTCTTCTGGATAAGAAGAGCAATATATATATATATATATACACTTATATATACGAGTAAAGCATATAACCAACTCACATGCATATATACGTATGTACGTATGTAAGGTGGCTGGCTAACATTCCAGTCCTGGAGAGTCCGAGTCTCGACCCGGCCCACCTGTTTATCCCGATATGGCATTAGCTATTGCCGGAGAGAACACCGAAGAGCGTGTGCATGCGCACGATATGATAATGTAAAGACAGCCATCCGGGCAATCGCCGTGGACTTTAGCCGCGACTAAACGAGGATCGCTTATCCCGCGAACATCCGCTACCACCACCCTTCTTACTTTGTTTCTCATGCGGCTAACCGCCGCGTTACTTTGTATCTCCCTTCAGATTCAGAAGAAAGAAAATCAACCGAGAGATAAAAAAGAAAAAAGAGAAAGAAAGAAACAAATCGTTTGCTTTATAAATCCG